>NW_020529051.1:0-22580 GCF_003368295.1 Carassius auratus
CTGAAGGTCAAAGATCTTTAGCACTTCCTGTTCACACGCACGTGGCGAAATCCGAACCTTTTTTTTTCTTATAGAGAAATCATTTATATAAACTCTAGCACAAATAACAATCAATTCAGATTATGTCATGCTAAGATAGACATTCATTTAACATAAAACTGAACTTCAGTTTTGGACAAAGTATATTCATTTACGCCTACATAATTATCTGCAAGGTGACGGTCAATGGATATTTTTAGATTTAACCACATAAGTAATGTGCATGTTGCTCGTATTACCATTATAGCAAAATATCCTTAAACAGCAATGAAATTATTTATTAATTGAATTGAATTATTTATTAACCCACAGCATGGCGTTAAGTTTATTGACAGCGTGACATTATCACGGAGCTGTCACACAGTGCAGGCCATCCTGCTCATTCATAAAAGCTAAAACGTAATGGTTTACAAAAACGCAAAGTACTTACTTTTAGATGAGAAAACTGCTCCTTTTAATACAATTTCCCCCCGTGTACGTTTCGCTGTCGGTACTTGTAAATGCGAATTTGTGTTTCTTTATGTGCACCTCGCGCTCGTTCGCCACAGCACCGGTGAAAGTCTGCACGCACACACTTCTTCTTCTTTAGTTTTTTGGCGCTTAACCGTTTGTTGTATAGCGCCACCTACAGTACATTGCTGTTGTGGAGTCAATGAATTCCAATCTGCTTTTCTCATACCTTATTTTCCATTGTAATAACCACTCCCTATTACTACCATTACTATTTACATGTCATTTACAAAAAAAAAAAAAAACGGAAAATGATCGTTTCCAATATTACTCTCACTAAATACTTTCCATTCACAATTTTATTCCATTCCATTTGAAATTAAAGTTAGATCTATATACATGATAACATTTTACTAAGTTAAACCTTATACCTTCTCTTGTGTTTAAGCATACTAATGACCTATTATCCATAAATTGTTATATTATTTCCCCATTGTGATCAACGTTTTTACTCCCCCATAACCAACTGTGTGCGTTAAAATCACCACACCATAATTTCCTTATTTATTTTTTTCTATTCTTTTAAGCAAATTTAAAGAAATCTTTTTACATGGATTATAATACAAAGAATGGTGTGAAAAGGGAAAAACATCCAGTACGCGGCAGTCCTGTGGGCGAAAAAGCCTTGTTGATGCTACGGGTCGGAGGCGAATGGGCCGACTGATTCAAGCTGATAAGAGCAACTTTGACTGAAATAACCACTCGTTACAACCGAGGTATGCAGCAAAGCATTTGTGAAGCCACAACACGCACAACCTTGAGGTGAATGGGCTACAACAGCAGAAGACCCCACCTGGTACCACTCATCTCCACTATAAATAGGAAAAAGAGGCTACAATTTGCATGAGCTCACCGAAATTGGACAGTTGAAGACTGGAAAAATGTTACCTGGTCTAATGAGTCTCGATTTCTGTTGAGACATTCAGATGGTAGTCAGAACTTGGCGTAAACAGAATGAGAACATGGATCCATCATGCCTTGTTACCACTGTGCAGGCTGCTGGTGGTGGTGTAATGGTGTGGGGATGTTTTCTTGGCACACATTACGCCCCTTAGTGCCAGTTGGGCATCGTTTAAATGCCATGGCCTACCTGAGCATTGTTTCGGACCATGTCCATCCCTTTATGACCACCATGTACCCATCCTCTGATGGTTACTTCCAGCAGGATAATGCACCATGTCACAAAGCTCGAATCATTTCAGAATGGTTTCTTGAACATGACAATGAGTTCACTGTACTAAAATGGCCCCACAGTCACCAGATCTCAACCCAATAGAGCATCTTTGGGATGTGGTGGAACGGGAGCTTCGTGCCCTGGATGTGCATCCCACAAATCTCTGTCAGCTGCAAGATGCTATCCTATCAATATGGGCCAACATTTCTAAAGAATGCTTTCAGCAACTTGTTGAATCAATGCCATGTAGAATTAAGGCAGTTTTGAAGGTGAAAGGGGTCAAACACAGTATTAGTATGGTATTCCTAATAATCCTTCAGGTGAGTGTGTGTATATAACAATTGATTCTTCTTGATAAAACAATTCCACCACCACACATTATCCATTGCCTCTTTTATTTCCCTATATACAGTTCGTTCTTTTAAAAAAGTAACTACTCCACATCCCTGGTGAACTCTCTCTATCTTTCCGGACAGAACTACTGTATATCCTGGTAATACAAATTGAAGATTTAGCCATGATTCTTGAACACAAATAACATTTTGTTCATATTCTAAATCTAAAACAAACTTGTCAAAATTCTTGTCCATTTGCTACAAGGCTCCTTGCATTGCACTGCATAAAGCTTATCCCCATATATCTATTCAGATACTGTACCTGGGAAGTTTCTACAGAAGCTGCTCGAGTGAGGATACCATGTAACGTGTTTGCTGAAATTCCATAGATACCAGAGAAACTCAGATGCAGCTTCTAAGATGGTCTTGATCTTAGCTGATCTACTTGGTAACACAGCTGTTATTAATCACCTTGACAATAAAGGCTAAAAAGTTCTCTTTTGTCATTATTAGAGAACTCTCTTTTAGGATGTTTACATTGGCACTCTTTTGTTGCTTCTTTTTGTATGTTCCTTGAATCTTGTTCAGTTTTTCCATTAATCTCTTTCCTCCTGTCCTTGTCACAAACCTTCACTGCTTCAGCATACAGTAGATAACGCACAGCCTTGTATTTCTGGATTTCTCTTGCTTTAACTTGTAGGCTACCTCACATCCTCCATATACTGCGCTTTGTGGACCACCACAATAACAGCATTTTATATAATTTGTCTCTGTACATTTGTCATAATCATGTTCTCATAATCATGAAATGGGCTACGGTGTTGCCTCGGGTAGTTTTTCATGTTTGCAGGTTGAAGCGACCCCAATCACTCTATATATAGCCCATGAGAGGAGAAATTTACCGGGGAATCCCAGCAAAAAACTTTATTTTACCCCAACCACCCCCATCCCGGAACGATTTTTAACGGGTTTCTCCCTCGAAGAGATTGGTCTACTTCTGAGGGGTTGTTGTGAAAACTCGGCAACCCTGCTTTCTAGCTTTCTGAGTGCTGTATTATCAGGCGGTGAGATGTAGGCTTGAAAATACTTTACAAAATGTACTGGTGTAAGTAACTCTAGTAAGATTTGGCTCATCTGTTTTACAGGTTAACCGTCAAGACTGTGATGTAATACTGGTTCCTTTTTATTTGACCCAATGAAAGTAATTTTATGGATATGAGAGACTGTGGTCTGCTGCTGGTTCCTTTTTATTTTACACAAGGAATGTTAATTAACATTATATTGATATGAGGTGTAGTGGTGTCTGGAAGTGGGTAACCTAGATGTGACTCTGTAAAATCCAAAAAAGTCTCAAAACTAATTATGAAATGACAAGCATCAAAGTTTGATTTCAACCATTATTGTCACTATATGATCTCAGTCCTTTACAAGGCCGTACGCAGACAATATTAAAGATATCAATGTTACATTTTCACATATGTTGCTTACCTTATGAAGGATTACACACACACACACACACACAAAAACAAGTAAATCACAAAAATTACTTTAGCTGGGTTTTAACATTTTCTTAATGTATTCCTAATTCTTAGTTCACCGAAAAATGGGTAAGAAGTGTTTGCACCCTGTCACTTAACTTCTGCTTGACTTTACAGCGTAAAGATCATTATGAAATTATTATTATCAGCCAATAGCCACAGAAGAGGTGCAGATTTTGCAATAAACAATTCAAAATAAATAAGTAAATAAATAAATAGACTGCAGGAATTAAAATTTGGGCAGAACATTAATTTACATGCTATTTTATTTAGTTGTCTGTTCAGAATCATGGTATTTAAAAAAGAAAAGAAAAAAGAAAGTCATGATTGTTAATTAATCCAGAACTGTACAGCTCTACTCTCCTGACTGACTGTTTCTCCCATTCCATACAGTGATGGGCAAATGGTCATTTCGAGCCCTGACATATGTTATTAACATAATTTACAAGGTCCTGTTATTAATAAGTGCTCACCTCCACTGACGTCTTCATTCAAAGGAGTAGTTGAAGAGACAGCATCTCTGTCTGGGGTGCAGGACGGAGCGGGCGCACTCATATTTTAAGGGGAGCCGGCAATCCTGTTACAATTTGTTATTTTTAATAATTCTGAATAGTAATAATAATAATTACAGTGTTAAATAATAATTATAATAAAAGTAACCTTTTGTGTCCTTCTGCTATACATACTAGGCCTATTAGCTCCCAAAAACAGCGTAGGCCTAATTCTATTCTATTTTTGTCTTTGTACCATAAATCATATATTTTAACATATGTGTGTGATAAGCTTACCTTGTTGTCTGTTTCAAAGGTTCAAATGGAAACAAGACTTTTGGCCGAGTTATTAAACTGTTGGAAAAGAAGGAAGTGGTGAACGAAAATTTCCTAGCTGTATTCGTTCCTTTTTACCTTTGGAGTATTTTGCTGTAAAAGCACTTGCAGGACCTGTTTTTGGTTCTTTTTGGATTCTCATAAATCTGTCCACGTATTTATTTTATTATGTGATATGTGGTAAGATTTGGAAAATTCTTCAAAATTCTAAAACTGAAAAATGAACAAATACAAAAATGAAAATGACTTTGAATTACTTTGCACTTGCGTTTATATCCTAAAGAGCACACATATTGTCCTGAGGTAAACAGGAGATCAGTTAAGTTTTGCTTTTATGAAATCCACTGAAATGAAAACTTTTGGCTTAGAGACAAAACCGTTGAAAAAAAGGAAGTACTGAATAAAACCTCATTTTATTCTTTTAGTTTTTTTTTTACTCATGTGCAATTATGTTTAGATTATTAAGCGCACATTGAAGAGCAAAGGTTTCGTCTCAATGAAATAGCAGATCAGAGAAGATTTGCTGTTGTGCAGGTCATTATAACAAGCAGGGCACTTCTTTGACAAGGATGTTTCTGCTACAGTATTACCAAATTAAATTAATCAGCTGGATAGTTGTAAGAGATTAGCTCATTGGTTTAAATAAAAGAAAGATCTGTAGAAATTAAGCGCAGTTCAGCAATTCAACACCATCAGTAGCAAAATGTCTTTAACAGGTTACAATTCTGGACCGGACTAGAGCCAAGTCATCCTTTTTTTTTTTTTTTTTATCAATATGTTATCTCTTGAAAATGTGCTGGTTTTATGTTTTCATGTATGCACCTCATTGTTGACACATGATGTGTTAGATTACATGGAAAGCTATAGATTATTATTTTTTTTTATTCAAAGACTGTTCTGATGGTTACACCAGCTTTGAATGTTAATTAATAGTTCACCCAAAACCTAAAAACCTTTAACAGATGTATTTGTTTATTACAGACACATATTTTTGCTTCTTAAGACATCAATTGATGGTCAGTTAACCCATCTCAATAATTAGAGTTCTGAAATGTTTTCCCTTATAAATAAGTTAAAAACACCACCCAGAGGCCCGAAAATCCATAATTAGTTTGTGTTTCCATATGGGTGCAAATGTTATGGACCACAATTCAGAAACACATAGGACAATGACATTGTAATGCTGAGTTGTAGTTCATCACAAAACACGCAGAGTGAAATTAAGGACCTTTATTTAAAAAAATACATATAAGAGAATTGTAATATAAAACAAAAAACTATGTATCTCTATACAATTGTATAAAATGTTTATTACTTTTTTTAAGGTGGAAAAACATTTCCTACTTTATTATATTGGCATTGCTTTAACAGTAGAGGGCATCAATGACTAACCAAAGGGATAGGCAAATCATTCCCCAAAATACAGACAAATATACATGCTCCCTTAAGACCATTTGTGAACAATATCACATATATAATTCCTGTGAATACATTACAATACAAGTGATATTTAAATAGTATTTGAATTAGTAAAATAATAATAATAATAATTATGAACTGACTTAGTGAGTTAACAGCTCAATACAAAGAGTTACCAACACTCTGTACAAGAAAGTGCAATTAAGTGATGCCAGTATATAGAATATAAGATCTCTTTATCAAAGAGGGACACAGTCCAACAAAACAAAAACCATCTCCAGAACAGCCTCTCCATTTATGCATTCTTAAAGCATTAAAAACCACCACCCGTCTTCACTTCTGCAGCCTTCATTCTAAAGGGCACAGAGACCATTTTTTTTCCATCAGTTAATTTTCTGAAGGTATAATATTTGGTAAGACAGCATTTTATGTTAGTGATTGATAAGAAACAATCTCATACCTTAGGCACTCAACTCTGTCCTGTGTCCAAGTTGTTTCGGGTCAGCACAAACAAATTTTCCATTTTTTGTATGGAAGCTGCAATATCATAAAAGACGATGAACTCTAGCGCCAGAGACAACATTATCTGCACATTAACATTGCTATGTATATTATCATGTTAAACTCTCCGAGACAGAACATGACAGAAATATAAATAATTGATCTATTTAAAAGTCATTAAAATAACACTGATTAAGGAATTAATAAAATTTAAATATACATATGATATAAAAATAAAATTAATAAAGCAAAATTTAAAAAAAATATATAGATTTGTTAAAACTGTAATACAGGTTTAAATATATATAAATATATAAAGTTCTAACTTATATAAAGTGTGTGCATATATATATATATATATATATATATATATATAATATATATATATATATATATATATATATATATATATATATATATATATATATATATATATATATATATATACACACACACGCTCACATATACACTTTCATAAATGCCATGTCTTTACAATTTTAACTTATATAAATAGATTTCAATCAAGGTATATATTTATTATAATGAGCATAATATATATATCTTTATTTTGGAATTTAGAGGGTTTAAAATGTATAACGTTTTGCTTATTATATATGGCCATCGGCTCCTGAAAGTGGCAGTATATATTCATGTATAGATAGATAGACAGATAGAGAGATAGATAGTTGCCATGTCTATATATACAAATGGATATCTTCCATGTCTACAGTTTCATCAAACATGTATGCAAAAATATGTCTTACATGATCGCTGCAAGATCACAGCGGCCAGTCATTTTCTGGATATCGAAGCCTTTCAGATGTCGACAGTCAAGAGGCCGTCTACGGTATTTGAGACAGCAATGCCCTGTGAAACAGGAAGACAAGAGTTAAGAACACATACTTACAGGGCAATTTCAGACTTCCACTAATGTCTAAAATAAAAACAATAGTGAACTGTATGTATCTGCTGTAACAGTAACTGGATCAGGATTTTTACATGCATTGGTTTGCACTGAACTGCTAATACAAAGCTTTCCAGTATCAGTTCAGCTAGGAAGGCCCAAAGAACGGGTAACGAGATCCATCTTTCATCCATACTAAATTTTGTGCCCTTGAGCACGAAACACAATCTTCAATTTTTTAAACTGAAAGTACTGCTGGATGCAATGTATTACAAAAAAAAATTGCATTTGCATTTTTCAACAACACATTTTTACAGCACGTCCAAATAACAGCATGCTGGTGGATCATTAACATATTCAGCAAAATGGTGTTTTAAACAATCTATTTCAGTTCACATTCACTCACCTGCATCGGTCTCCATGAGAAAGGCGATGAGTATGAGGACACTCAAGGTGCAGGTTTTAAGGTGAGCCATCTCCAGTAGTCTAGCTCAGAAAGTGTTTAAGTGTTGTTAAGTGATCGGTATCCACACAGAGAAGCTTCTGAAGAGCTTTGACTGGACTTCACTGATGAGCACTCGATTTAAACCCTTCATTTGGGATTTCCCCCACCTTAGGAATTCATGTTCACGCCCCCATCGAAATTCTTCGCATGTGAACTTGATATCTACGCTCAGAGCAGGTGTTTAAAACAGTTTGAACATTCATCTACTTCCTGCTTCCATAAAAACATGATTGATGTGTACGATGTTAAACCAGGGAAGGGTCAAATATTGTTCATGTGCTGGATAAAACTAATTTAAACACTCATTTACAAATTAATTAATTAATGTAAAACTTTTGAACATTTTATTCAAATTTTGTCTTTTTAGACAGGCTTTATGATATATTTGTAATGCATGCCTGATTATAACTACATTGTAAATACATACAATCAATCAAGGTACTGATTCATGATTCAAGAATCCATTACTTAAATATTTATAGATTAAAAAAGATTTGCAAACATCTTTACGTAAAAAGTTTTAGCAATGCATATTACTAATCAAAAATGTAATTTGTATATATTTACAGTATGAAATGCATAAAATGTGTTCATGGAACATGATCTTTACTTAATATCCTAATGATTTTGCCATTTCTTCATTGCAGTTCTGCTGCTTTGTGCAAAGATTCTATAATTATTCCAACACACATGATTTAATTCATCAGTGAAAATCACATGAGTTACATGTGAGTGAATGAAGAAAATGATATAGAGTGCTGAATGAATGAATCTGCAGGAGAAGAAGAGAAAAGTAGAGGATTGAAGTGATGGTGCTGATGAAGCAAACACTATAGCTTTCTGTTACTAAATGGATGGATATCATTATTCTCCAATGTGGGTAAAATGTGTAGAAATTAATGAGAATTAGCCAGTGCTATTTTTAACCCTTACTACAGTGAGGGTTATAAATACATTTCACTGTAGTAAGGGTTAAAAATAGCACTGGCTAATTTTGGATGTGACCTTTAGATATTTTGAATAAAGGTAAAACGTGAACAATTTTGCATCTGAATGTGCTCAAAATAGCTCCCCCTTCCAATAATTCTATGTATTTTGTTTAGGCAGGAGTCTAAAATTAGCAAAGTGCTAAATCTAGATGTCATTCAGAGCTAAAAATAGCACCCAGGAAAACATTTTAAAAATGTTCTGCAAATGAAAACGATGATACGGTCACGAGTTACGTAGACACCACAGGATGTTGACGTAAGCTACTGTAGAAATAAAATTAGAACAAGATTAAATAACATTCAAAATATTTGTTTTCGTGCATGAGGTCATTTCAATTTTGAGTGCTTTTTGTTCAGCTTTAAGTTATTTTTAAGTAGTTTAAGTTTGCTTGCTTTTTACTTGTGAAATATATTTATATTGTATATATTTATTTTTACATAATACAATTTAATATGCATAATATATAAAACATATTTAGTGCCATTAAATGTATTTTAACATGTAAAAAAAGCACAGACTGCATGATTCATGCAATCAGTTGAACACTTAAAATGAATATATGTGTTAGCTTGATGCGAGTCTGGAATAACCTTTTTTTTTGTGGCTGAGCGGGAATGTTTTTAAACATTTGTTAAAAGCACACTCTTCGCAATAAAGGCTTTTCATCATCATCTGTGGTTTGCAGATGCTTTCAACCTTTTTTCCCTTATCTTTATAGCAGAAAAGGCCTTTTCTTGAAAGGTTCTTTGAGGAATACAAAATGGTTCTTCAGTGCCACCTCTGTAAAAAGACCCCCTTTTTGGATGAACTATTTCATTGTAAGAGCAAGAACCCAGCAACATTGTGATAAAGGCATTTTGCAGCACACTTCTTGCGTGGTTAATGTTTATCTTTTGCTGAAATAGCTTGAATACCAACTATATTTCCATGACAGTTTTTTGAATGCCACACATTTTGCAGCATGGATAACTCAGTTAACAACTTCTCATAAAATGGTTTGAGTCACACAGATGACTTGCGCGTTCAACTTTAACTTGGGTATAACTGATGAATCTGATCAACAATTTGCTTGCATCCTTTTAAAGTGACGTAGGAGGCCAGCACGATGCATTTAGTTAGTCTATCTATTATATATTTTAGTTATAATACGTATAAATACACAATGGCACCGTTCCAAGTTATAGTCAATTTGAATGCAACAGTCCACATAATTGGATGCTCGTGTATATTCTTTCATGTAATGACTTGCATGTTTTTTTCTGTCTGATGTAGGCACCCTGATGTTTTCATACAGATAGACTATCGTTTATTTGCTAGCATGAAATTCCACGCATGTTTGTACTGGGGCTGTATTATCTGTGCATAAATCAAAGTGTGAGTTTATTCTCTTTCAGTCCTTAATGTTGCAACTATGAGCCAGTGCGATGATAGCTACACTTGCCCCCGCGCTTTGAGGAGGGTCTGTGTGCTCTCTCTGAATGGGCATGACGCCTCTGGCTGTGTCCATAATCAAACCTCTGTTCAAAGCGAGAGTAAAATTCCCTCCTACGTAAATTCCCCAAAAAAACTCTCCGCTATAACCACTTAATTTGGATAGCTGAAAAACATCATGCATTACATTACATCATGCACAACAACAATGATCAACAATAACCCTGAATCAACAAACAGAACTAACAATTATTGCTACATGTATAATAATTATTAATTAATAATGTTAATAATGTTCATCGTCTAGCTGACTACGTCTTGTATTATTTTTTTCTAAAAATCCTGTCAAACGTGCACAAACTGACAGTCACCACCATAAGCTAGCTACTACTAATATTGTAGAAACATAATTTTCTGTAAAGTTGCTTTGTAACGATCTGTATGGTAAAAAGCGCTATACAAATAAACTTGATTTGAACAACAACAAAATTAATTTTAAATTAGATTCGCTGAAAAGAAAGTACGCATTGGTCAACGTTGTTTTATATTGCAAACATCCAATTTAGGCTAATGGGCCGCACAATGAGACCTGCAAACAGAACCAAACTTTCTGCATTTCCTATGTGCATTTGTCACTCATTTTTAACTTGATCCGGAAAGACAAGAATTAAAACTTATAGAAATATCTGTTGCCTGGCACGTGCACTTTCTTCTGAGGCCCAAGCCCAAGCATTTTTTCCAATCCATATCGCGTGCTGTTAAATCAAGAACCGCTGTGACCTGTCGGATGAGTGAAGCACAGATTCATGACCGAATCGCTTAATCCAGAATGATTTTTTTGCTTAATTTTTTTTAATGAGATTGCACCGAAAATAAATAGATATCAATACATAAAAGAAACTAGACTGAATTAAGCTGTATGGCTGTAACGGTTTTATCTCAGCTTTATCTAAAATCATCATCTTCATGTTTTGATTGAAAACTAAGATGTATTCCATAACATGACGTGTTTCCAGAGAACAGTTGAGGTTAAATGTATTTGCACAAATGTGCAAATGTAACGTTGAAATCATATCACACCAGCAGAAAGCATTAGCCTACTTATATTAATAAGCTATTGGATCTAAAACAGTAAACTCAGTCACACACCCACACACACACACAAAAAACTCATAGAGACACATTTGAAAATTGACAGAAAACACTTGCCTTTACATGATACAGAACAGGAAATGTTACAGTAACAGTATTTAAGTCCTTATAAAATATTACATTTCCATTTCATTCACAATCGTTACTGATTTAAAACGTATACGTTTTTTCATCTTGACAACGTTCCCAGCGATTGCAACATTTTCCATCGCTTAAACTATGTCAGATATTTGGATGCAGATGACTTGTTTTAATGAATAACTGCCATGTGAAGTTTTATGGGGAAAAACAAATTGTTTCAGCCATTACAGAAGCTCAGGAGCGAGAGTCTTTTGCATGTCTGAACTTCATTCACCCGAAGTGTTTTGCAATTCAGAGAAACAAGTTGGCAATTTGTCTTAAACACAGCCTGAAAATCCAGTATACAAATCATTTAAGTCAAAAGTCAGAGAAAGACATCTTTCATCGTCCCATCACTTTTGGTACAGACAGCAGATAAATAATTAAAATGTCTCAGAGATGGATCATTGGTGCCTAGAATGCTATCTTTCCCATATTAGATCAACCCGTACAATGCATAAACATTCAAACACGGCGTCTGAAATGTTAGACAAAAAACAACAAACATATATATAGCCTACTGTAAGAATCTGTGAACGTGGGACCAGCACTTCCGGTGCTTTGATCCATTCTATCTTCAGCTCATAATGTAGATCTGTAACAGACTGTAGAAATGCAACATGAACCTGAATTTGAACTGCTTCTAACACAATAGGCCACTGCATTCTTAAGAAAGAGGATACATGTTTGTGGAATGTGGCTGGCAGTTTAAAAAAACCCAAATAGTTTGCTTTTAGCAAGACTAGTCTTGCACATCTTTATAAAAAAAAATGATAGTCGAGCAACTCTTGAAGTACATGTACTGAGTGCTACTCAAGTAGCAACTGTTATGACTAGTTTATGTTTATTTATCTACATACTGGGGTAAATACATCTAAACTTATCAAAATACATCTAAAGAGGCTTCTTAGCCCTGGTCCAAAAGGTCTGAGGTCATTTCGTCCCTCAAAAAACGTAATATGAATAACACATTTTCAAGATTGGTTAAGATTAAACAAACAGAAACTTAGATAGACTTTCCTATAATTTAAAATGGCATGATCTGAAGTCTACCTACAGTACATTAAGCAGGTAATACCGTTTGCTCTGCCGTCTTAGGCCCATTCCCAAGGTACTACCATTGCTACCTGGCAGTGTAAACAGTGGAAAGTGCAGAATTTCCCAAACAGAGCCGTTTACATCCTCATGGCTTTCCCTTTTGAAATCAAATGGAAATGAGATGTAAAACTTGGAGAGGTCGAAAACATACACTAAAATTAGCACAAAAACATTACATCATAGCAGAAGGACAAGTAAACATGTTCAACTGGGGCAGAGCGTGACATAATTACAAGGTTCGGGCCAGTAAGGGTTTCTCATTATAGGGATGTATTTTGCTGGCTCAGGTGTCGGTCAACTTCCTGCTGCTTCTCATCCTTCTGAATTTCCCTCGTCATTTTTTTCCTTTCTAAGCCCTTTGTTACGGTGTCTCTGAATGGCTTTCCAGATGCGACATAGCGATCCTCCCCTATAGTGGGAAATAAATTAAATAGTTTCATTAATTGCAGACTTTTTTTCTAAGAGACAACGAGTAACTACAAGGGTTCAATCTTGGGAAAAAAGTGCCTAGCCCATAATGTCTGAACACTAAGCTTCTAATGGTCTTAACACAAAATACTTTAAAGGAAGTCAGAAAGAATTAATCAAATGCATTCCTTAAAAAGCCATTGCTGGCTATCGAAGACGGAACAAAGTTTTCATCAGAATACAGGAAGTTTGATTCAGAGTAGCTCGGTGGATTTAGGTTATGCAATGCAGCAGAGCGGTGTCTGAAGATCTGGTGAGAAATACAATAGTGAATATATTTAGTGAAGCATGGAGGATGATGCTTTGGAGTATGAAAGAATATTTCAGAATGGTGTGATTCCCACAAATGAGAAGTTGTCTAAAGATGAACAATCAGATGTTATTTTTCAAAAAGAAAATGCTCCTGTCTACACTGCGAAGACAACCATGAGTGGCTTGAGAAGGCCATTGGAATCATGTTTTTGCTTGGCTGGAATCCAGATTTGAACCCTATAAAGAATATTTGGTCTCACATTAAACTCCAACTAACTGGGAGACAGTTTTCAACTACTCATTAACTAAAGCCATCAATTTTTAGTCTTAAATGTCTAAAAAGTAGAGGGCATGTTTACCCACACAGCGTAATCATTTAAAGAAAAACAAATGGAAAAGCTGCTTAGTACTTTATTCTTGCGAATTTCCTGACTAATGATTTGGGGTTAAAATTTTATAATGTGCACTAATAAAAGTTTTAAGTAAATAAATAAATAAAAATCTAAAGTTTGGGGTCTGTAAGATTTTCTTTTTAAGGAAATTGAAACTTTTATTCAGCAAGGATGCATTAAACTGATTAAAAGTCCCAGTAAAGGATTGGATAATGTTAAGAAAGTTCGAATAAATGTTGTTTTTTAAATGTTCTATTCATTAAATAATCATGGTTTTCACTAAATTTTTAATTTAGATTTATGCATTTAGCAGATGCTTTTATCCAAAGCGACTTACAGTGCATTCAGGCTGTCAATTTTTACCTATCATGTGTTCACGGGAAATCGAACCCACAACCTTGCGCAATGCTCTACCAGCTGAGCTACAGGAACACTAAAATATTAAGCAATATCAGTTGTCAACGTATAAATAAATATTTCACAGGGCTTTCAAAAACACATCTTACCCATCCCAAACCTATGAGCTGTAATGTATAGTCATTTATTATATTTAATATTATTATACTTATTACATTTTAAGGTTGGACTAGGTGACTAAATAATTAGGGCTGCTTTATACAAAGGACAAACATTTACAGTACAAATAAAGTCCTCACCTTAGCCTCAGGCAGCGCAGGTCTTCTTGGGTAACATCGCAAAGAATATTGCTGAGCGTAAAATCTTCTTCAACAAACTGTCAAACACAGACAGAAACCACAAGGACTTGGCATGAAGCATCCATTTATTTATTTATTTATGGTACTTTCAAATGGTGAGTCATCTTGCAAGACAATACGGGCAGTGTTTATGGAGATTGATATGTTTCACCTTATCTATGGTCTCAGAGTCGGCACCCTGCTCCTTCAGCCAGTCAGTCAGCTTCTTGTCAGGTTCTGGATGGGTGGCAATGTGAAATATAGAGGGGGTTGATGATGTCTCTGTTGAGTGCGAAGGGAAAGATATATGAACATTAATGCACAGATGTCAAAATCTGCATTTTAAGACTTGCATTCACATTTGAAATCAGTCACTTATTGGGTTCTGTATTATTTAGAAAGTTGCCTGTGTAGGCAGCAGACAGCACGGCGACTCACTAGTTTTCTTTTAACAGAACTTGTATTTGCTTTGTACTATAAACTGGTTGTAAACAACTCTAGAGGTCACAAAAGGATACTGGAAAACAGATAGAGGTGAGTTGACACATTCCCTTTTACCTTAGCACATGCATACTATGATTTCATTGTAAATAAAGACAAGAGTAAATGGCTTATAACCGAGTCTAAATCAATCCATGTGTGTGATTCAGTTGCAAAACTAACCTGCAGCAGGCTGCTGTCTGATCTTGATAAGCTCGATGTCGTGTACCCGCTGTTGGAGAGTCTGTCTCAGTACCTGCTGATAGTCTCTCTCCTTCTGTACCAGTTCTTCAAGCAGCCTGAAGTGGCAACATTAACACTGAGACACTCTCCCGCAAACTATTCAAGCATTATGAACACATTCTAGTCATCTAAGATCACATTTCACTGACTAAATCCAACAAGAAATGACAGAACACGTTTAAAAAACATCATAAAACTCCATAAAGGAATAAAATAGAAAAAGCTTATAATAAATCCTTATAAAATTTCAGAATAATACAGTTTTTTTTATTGCATTGTTGATTAAGTAAATGCAACCTTGGTGAGCTTTCCGAGACTTCGTTCGAAAACATAAAATTGAGCTGTTGAACTGTTGTGTATATTTGTAGGAAATTATGTTAAGTGCAGATCTACAACGGGAACAAATATTTACAAGTGTGTCAATATTTTGAGTATTTTTCCCCATTCACTCACCATTGGAGGGGGTGGCAGAAGCGTATGTTGTATACTGTTTATATTTAACTGTCTTAAACAGAATAACGGTGAGTGGTTTTTTTTTTTTTTATGGAATCAGAGTGTGTACCTGCTGGTTTCCTGTTTGAGGTGGCCAAGCTGGGCTCCCAGTGGGTGCTGTGGCCGCTGAGCCTCATGGGATATGACTGAACTGAGGGTGCTGACTCCAGATGTGAGGGCTTGATCTTCCTGCGTCGTACGCGCCACTGATCCAAAGTCCCCATCATCCTCTTCATCTACTTCATCTGCATCCTTATCTGCACCTTCACTTTCCGATGCAGGCCCGAAATGTGTCTGGAGCTCTAGAAGAGAGACAGGTGCAAAAGCATCAGAACAACACGTTTTCTGTTTTCTCTGTTTTTGTCCCACTTTCCCACATACACACCTGGAATTAAAATGGTAACAGCTGCTTGTACAGCCCGTCGGATGATGTTGTCCATAGCAAACATCCAGTGTGGTTTAATGTGGTGGTTCCTCAACACTTTATTTACCTGCAAAAAACAGTGATGAAAGAAGAAAACTAATCTCATCACTCTCAAACTAAACCACAGGAGGAGGACAATGATACACTGAGACAGCACAAGAAAGAGGCACTAATAAAATGTACAATCATGTAGCTTCTTGAATCAGATTTCTACAATATTTTACTATAAAATAAACTGAAGATACAATATAATATAATAAATAAAAGCCAAATATGTCAGGATGCCGAAAAATAAATAGCTGTAAAATAAAAACGGAATAAATCAGATCAGCAAAAATGTAATAAGTTGAATAAATAATATAAAAGTCTTTCTTAGTGGATCTGTGCATGGTTCATTAAAAATCATTCTATAAAAATAATTTAATTAATTAGATTAATTAAAAAGAGGGAAGTAACATAGATTTTGAAATGTTTTTAAAGGACTTCTTACATTTACAAAGACTAAATTTTTTATCGAAATATAGTAAAAAATATAAAATTTTGTAAAAAAAATATTTAAATGGGAAATAACAGTTTTCCATTGGAATATATTTTTTAATGAATTTACCGTATTTTCCGGACTATAAGTCGCACATTTTTTCATAGTTTGGCTGGTCCTGCGACTTATAGTCAGGTGCGACTTATTTATCAAAATTAATTTGACATGAACCGAGAGAAATTAACTAAGAGAAATTAACCAAGAGAAAACATTACCGTCTACAGCCACGAGAGGGCGCTCTATGCTGCTCACTGCTCCTGTAGTTTACACTGAGCATTACAGAGCGCCCTCTCGCAGCTGTAGACGGTAATGTTTTCTCTTGTTTCTAAATAAATGCCACATAGTCCAGTGCGACTTATATATGTTTTTTTCCTCATCATGACGTATTTTTGGACTGATGCGACTTCTAAAAGTATATACTGCAGCCTAAATAGGATTTTATTAATAGTGTCTCATGTCTGGGTAGGAAAATGTGCATGCTGTTCAAAGTAGCATTCAAAAACAATATATTTATACTGCACTGCACTCCACTCACAGAGTCCTGGAAGCCAAACAGAACCAGCTGGATTTGGTTGATTGATGTGCTGTCGAAGTCTAGGTCAAGTTTAAGTTTGGAGATGGTTGTTGCCATGACACGTCGCTCAGGGCATCGTATAAAGTCCCGTAAGATGCAGATGATCTGTTTGATATGGTCCACTGACAACTTCAGCTCCTCCTGACCCTAAAAGACAAGAACAGAGTTCTGAGTGTGTGATTACGACATACCATATACACACACAGTCAAACACACAGGGATACACACCTGGATGTGGTTCTCCATGAGGTTGGAGGTCACTTTATCCTGGTCCTCATTGAGGACCTTGTAGAGTATGGCACGTCTTTCACTGTCTTTCTTCAGCAGGAAGAGGCCAGAGTCGCTGTTCTCAGAAGAGGCTGGAGAACTGCGGTCTTCTGCTGTAGGACTCTCATCTGGAACACTGAATCGCACATTTTATATGAATATAACAGATGTAACATTATGTACAGTACAATACTGTTCAAAAGTTTAGAGTCGGTAGGATTTTTTCAGTGTTTCTGAGAGAAGCCTCTTACGCTCGCCAAGGCTGCATTTATTTAATCAATAATGCAATAAATAAAATTTATATTTAATAATAATATTTCAAAATAAAATGACATTTTTTAAATAAATAAAACATTTAATATATTAAATAATAATTTAAATTTTATTCCTGATGCCATTATTCCAGTGCTATCGATAATAAAAAAATAAAATAAAATCACAATTAATCTCTCTCTATCAACCAAAAATAATCTAAAATAAAATAAAAATAAAGATTTTTTTATTTTTATAATAATAATAATAATTAAAACAGAAAGGTGGTTTTATTAACCGTGTGTTTCACTCATAGGTGATTTCTGACAGCTTTAAATGTCAGTTTAGGCAAATTAACGAACTGAATTTAACCATGTTAAACATTTAATTCATCTTAAATGTCAATGTTATCTTTAGAAGCCAAAGTATAAATACATCTGGAGTGGTGATTAAAAATCATGATTTCGTTAGAGGAAAGAGGAAACGTGGTTAATGTGTGACAGCTCTGTGATTTGGTGTGTGTGCGCGTTGAAACCGAGGTGAAGAAGTGGTCCATAAAGTGTTCATGAGATTATTTTATGAGCAACCAGAGAGTACCTGCTGTAAAAGGCATTATCTCATTACATACACCTGCCCAGAAACCACGGCGCTGCACACCTGTCTCCTCATTCCAGTGCGTTAATTAAACAGTGTTTCCAAGGAGTCTGCTAGCTGTCAGGACAGACCTCAGCACTTCATTGCCAGGAAGTTGATTTACTGTTGGTCTGAGAGCTGAAGCGGCCGCGGATACTCGAGTTCCGTAAACACAGTCACATCATTAACATTCCAGACGCTAATCCAACGCTCACATAGGCCCATACATATACACACTTACAGCTTTCGCTGACCAGCGCATAACCTAAACTCGTCTGGACCGGTTTGAGGACGCCTGTGGCTCTGTGTTCACCTTAGTGCTCATCTTCTGAGCTCACCTGAGGAAGTTTGAGTTGGGTGGCTTGATGAAGTTCTCTGAACTACAGCGTTTTCTCTTCTCGAAGAACACGTCTTGTTTGGAGTCACAGTCTGGAGACACGGAGCCCGGTTCACTGCTGCTGCTCCCTGTGGCCTCCGTCTGCAGCTGGACTGGCAATGAAACACTGCGAATGTAGTCTAAAGGGAGGAAAACACAAACAATGCAGGGTCACGTGTGTTTAAACACATATGCACTCTAAGACATTCATTCAGACAGATTTTGGCTTTTATTTTTTCCCCTTAAGTTAATAATAATATAATATAATAAAGGGTTAATTTTTTGAGTGCAAGAGTCAAGTGTTATATTTTAGAAATAATAAATAAATCATGCCCCCTACAGGCCAATGACCTACGCTCAATGCTATGGAATTAAAACCAACAACATATTCACTTCTAAAGTCACATTTTGTGAAGCTAAGAAAAAATAAATGCAACAATAAATGGGTTTTAAATCAGATAATATTGATATATTATTGATATGAGATTAACTGATTAAGTGGATTTATTAAAAAATTAAAAGCTTTTAACTGACAGCTCCAATTACATTTAATACACTAGATATTTCCATCACAATATATAATAGCACAATAATATTAACACAATATGGCAACATTTTACAATAAGGTTTGATTTGTTAATATTTGTCAACTACATTAGTAAATTATGAAACAAATAATGAAAAAGACTTTTACAAAGTCTTAACAAAGATGAATAAATATTGTAACTTTAGTTAATGCATTACTAACATGATCTAATGGTACCTTAATGTAAAATGTTACCCACAGTAATTAAATAGACTCTTTCAAAAAGCTTCCAAGATAAGTTAAAACATTGTAACTGAATTAATATTAAACCACAGAGAAGAGAAAGCAAAACAGAAGAGAATAAATAAAAAAAATGACACGATGAACCAATCAGAGTGCACAAAGAGCATACAGTTAACTCAACACAATCACCAGTAACCAGCAAAACACCAATGATAGATAAAAACACATAGGCCTAGAACATAGATGAGGGATACAAACCTTGCCATACTGTTACACAGAGAATCCAAGCCAAAGCAGCCGATTGGGTGGCATTAAGGGAGAAGGAGATATTGAGTTATTAATATTTGGGCAAAACTGGAAAGACACCAGGTTTACAAAGTTCTTTCTTTGCTCCGAAGCCTCCTCCGAAGAGGAAACGTAACCAAATTTAAATGCAGAATTACATGCATCCTTTTACAAAGAAAGCATTGCAATAACCTGAAAAAAGAAATTCAAAATGAATGTTAATTATACACTACTGTTCAAAAGTTCAGGGTCAGTAATTATTATTATTATTATTATTTTGAAATAAATTAATACTTTTATTCAGTGATTAGGCATTCAATTGATCACAAGTTCCATTAAATGCATTTAAAATGTTACCAAAGATTTATATGTTTTTTTTTAAAAATGCTGTTCTTTTGAAATTTCTATTCATCAAAGAATCCTGTAAAAAAAAAAAGATATAATATCAACAAGATTTCTGAAGGATCAAGTGCCTTCTGGTTTTCAGTGTCAAAAAATAACATTATTAAATATACAAAAATAAAATAAACATTAAATTCACAATAGCATGCCTTTTTAGCCTTGCTGAACATAAGAGGGTTCTTTCAGAAACATAAAAAAGTCTTACTGTGACCATACGTTTAACTTGTATTTAATTTAATTCACTTATGAGGTTAAATGAGGGTGTGGATAGCAGTAGGCAGCTAACTAGCTCACTTCTGTGTCAGTGTCAAAGAGAAACACTGAGCATTTTCTGAGAAAGCAGAGCACGTGTTTGTGTGAAACACCACACCCTGAGAATGCTTTTCATGGGCAGCGGGATATAGCTGACATGTTCGGCTGGGTGGAAACCATTTGTGAAGGTGGTGTGAGCCCCCATATTGTCCTCTGTCTCCTCCCCTTTCCCAAGTCCTGTTGTTCCTACCCATCTCTTGTGTAAGTTCAATCTGGACTGCGAGAGGCCGGCTGAGGGCAGTTCGGGCCTGTTATGAGTATCCCAGACAGCGGCGAGATGCAGGCATGCTGGGCTATGGGGGGTTTGGCAGCTCTGCATGTTTGCCTGCGAAAAAATGTTCTATGTGCTCTTTCACAATGCCTTACACACCATGGATGTGACCAGAAGGGTCACCCCGGGTCGCAGTATTATCACAGCTGCAGAAAGCATGTTCGACATTACCTGAGGGTTTGAAAGCGATCTTGTTCTTTTTGCCTTTGATGTTTTGACGCAGGAATGGATCCTTGAGCAGGTCCCCGGCCATCGCTCGTTTACTTGGGTCAGGCTCAAAGCAGGAAAGGATGAAGGATTTGGCCTCTGACGAAAGAGACTCTGGGATCTCCGGATGGATCTTAAACATGCCCACCTGGTACAAAGACAACAGAGACCAATGGAGGAGATGATTTTGATGAATAGTCTATCAAAAATATGAAAAATACAATATTTTACAAGTAATCAAAAACCATTGAATCTGTATTTTAAAAACATACTGTGATGTTCATATCAATAATATGTAATTTTTATTAATACAGTTTTGTTATTCTCTTGGTTGATTATCTTCTGTATTTGCATAAAATATAAATCTTCTGAAAAAAACTAGATTATAAAGCAAAATTATCTCCATGAGCTCATGAGTCAACTACATATACTTATGTAAAGACCTAAATAAAAAGATAACATTTATTAAATTGATTATATCACTTTTTTGATTTGTTATTTCCATATTTGAAACAAACCCCAATTTTTCTGTTTTATTTTAATTATAAAATAGTAATTATAAATAGTAATCTAATTATTACTTACAAATCTACTTTCTGCTTTTAATCAAATCAAAATCTATGTAAACAGACTACTTCATATTTTTGAGTACAAATATTTATACCTTAAACATGGCAGCCTGTGGTTCTCCCAGCTCATGGAAAGGAGGTTTGCCTGTTGCCATCTCTATAATAGTACAACCCAGGGACCAGATATCAGCAGGTGCCCCGTAACCTCGAGGCCCTTTATCGATGATCTCAGGGGCCATATACTGTAACGTGCCTGGACAGAGATTTACAGGGGAAAAGCAGAACTTCATGAGATAAGAATGTGCTGTGACAGGATGTTAAACAAAATCAAATAAAAAATCAAGGAGAGAAGTGCAGAAGTGATTATGATGAGAGTGGAAGGCGAGGAGGAGGATAGATGAGCGCACCTGCTCTGACGCTCCAGCAGTCGCTAATGAAACACAAACACACTCCTGTCTCAGACGCTATGCTAATCTAATTACTCCCCCACAGAAGACATTATCATGTTACCAGTGACCAGGACTCATAATCACTCACTACACTGGAAGGAACGCAGGTCTATTTTGTGTCAGGAAATAAGAGTTATCCAACCCCTGGAGAGGTGAACCAGTTCACACTAATGTATGGCCAATTTTGTCATTTTGAAAAGGTTTTAAAAATAAAAAAAATATAAAGGCGGCTATATATATATATATATATATATATATATATATATATATATATATATATATATATATATATATAATGCATTTAATATCTTTGTGGTTAGTGCATTGACGTTTAGCACAACCTAGCTTATAGTGTCATGAGTTCAAGTTCCCATATCGTGGTCCCATATGTTTCCAGGTATGTTCAGTTCTTCAATTTAACCAGTATAACGTGATCTAATTTTTGTAATTTGGGTTTATAATGTATATGTGGATTGTGCTTTTGAGCAGATATTGTATATTTATTTCTCAGATTCTGTTATACATTATATCGTGTTACATCCATCTATTACACTGGTTTTGCAGTTCTATAGAGTATAATGTGGATGTGCCTAGGGGTGGGCGATATCTCGATATTTAAAATATATCGAGATATTTGTAAAACACGATATGGATTTTGACATATCGTATATATCGATATATTGTTGT
>NW_020529052.1:0-19485 GCF_003368295.1 Carassius auratus
CAAGCACGCAGTGCTGAAACCTATGATTTGTTAGGATTTTTATGTATTATTATTAATTATTATTATTATTATTATTATTATTCTCCACTCAAACTGTTCGTGCAGCCCAAACCGTAAGGCCTAGAGCTGAAATTTGGTCAGAATGTAGTAGTCGGCCTTCTTGTCAGATACCGAGTCTCGCCCAATCGGCCTAACGGGGGCGCTACAGCGCAAAAAACTAAAATTTTGGACATTTTTGGCCGTAAATCGTAAACCGTTAGCCGTAGACTCAAAAACATGGCATTGTTGCAATCCTTGGGTTAGCCCGAACAAAAGTGCACGGCGCCTTTTTGGGGTCTACGACGCACCGTTTTCTCGCAAAATCGAGCTATATCCGAAACCTACTTTTGCGAACTAGTCCTAGGATTTTCAACCAATCAGAACCAAACCACTTCATAAATATTCCCTGGACACTCAATATCAATAATTATCAAAAAAAAGTTGAAATTTCAATTCTTACGCGAAACAAGTAACAGCCAAAAAAGCGTCTATGCCTAAACGTTAGCCAAATGCTATTTGACTATAACTCTTGAACGGAATGAGATATCTTCACCAAACTCCGGTACACATATGTATGAGCTCAATCTTTGGTCAAATAAAAAAACATTGCCACATCTCTGCCACTTGGAGGCGCTATAAGATAGAAAAAACACATAAATTGCTATAACTAGGCAACCGTTGGCTCGATCGACTTGAAAATCGGTATGCAATGTCTTGGTCTGATGGGGCACAAGTTACTTATGAGGACATTTGCATATCTCAAAAAACATGGCCGCCATCTGGCCAAACAAATTTAAGCACCTATTTGAAAGGGTTAACGGATCTTGATCGGAAACGAAACTCGCTGGGTACGTTCGACTCATGAACCTTAAGGTCTGTAAGAATTTTGAAAGAAATCGGCCCACTAGTTGGCGCTAACGAGTTTTATTGGCTCTGTAATCACGTGGTGTTTCACATATCAACACAATATGCATATCATTTGATAGATCTCCTCGTAATGCACAACTTTGCCTCAAGAACCATTGCTGTCAATCAAATCGTTCAATTGTTATTCACAAATATGTTAAAAACCTACTTTTGCGAACTAGTCCTAGGTTTTTTGCCCGATCGGAACCAAACCACTGCAGTAATATTCTGTGGACTCTCTAGATCAATAATTATTAAAAAAATGTTGAATTTTGTCCTTTGGTTAGCTGTAACGGGGTAATTTAGAAAAAGGGTGTGGCCAAACATACCCCAAAGCCTATAAAACCTAAAGGAAAACTCAAAACTTTATGAAACTCGGTGAAATCATGTAACAGGTGACTCTTAACAAGCATGCCAAAGTTTCATGGAGATCAGACCATAGGTGGCGCTATAACAGTAGAAAAGGTCTCAAAACACAAGATTTATATGGTAAATGGCCTCAAATTGTTTGAAAATGTTCATATATTCACTCAAAAACACTAAATCTTCATATCATATGATAAATCTCCTCATTCTGAACAACTTTGCCTCTGGGACCAATGTTGTCAATAAAGCTGTTAATTAAATATTCAAGATTATTTAAAAAAGTTACTTTGGCATACTTGTGATAGGGTTTAAGATGAAAATCAATAAACCACTGAAGTACAATTCTCTAGACTCTGAAGGTCAAATAATTATCAAAAACATGTTGAACAATTGCATTTGGGCAACTATAAACCAATAATTTTATAATATGTTATTTGCATAGTGTACACAAAGGCCTATTTATACGAACAGAAAGCCCACAATTATCAAAACTGTGTAAAATAATGCATGATTTCATTCTAAACAAGCATGCAAATTTAAGAGAGATTGGGCAAAAAAAAATTACAACACTATAACAGTTATGTTTTAAAACACAGTGTTGTTTGAGTAAATGCAATTTATAACCACTAGATGGCAGCGGAAGACCACTAATGGGCTCATTCAGCTAGTAAACAGTACTGTTTTCATGAATTCATGCCAAAACATTAATAAATTAACTGTTATAACATTTTAAATCTCATTGAATTGATGTTTTCCATTTTGTTTATACAGATGTATCAGTTTTTACAATTTTGCCACATTATGTTTACAGTTTAACCTGAAAATGACATCTAAACTCTGAAAAAGAGAAGACTTGCAATAATTTCATGTCACCTATCACTTATTTCAAATACCTATATCTGCAACAAAATGTTTGTGGATGTATATGTGTGTCTTTGTGTGTGTGTGTGTGTGTGTGTGTGTGTGTGTGTGTGCATATGCTTATAGAGTATACATATATTAGTCTTATCATTTACTTTCAGTGTGTGTGTCTGTCTGTTAACCTGTTCTCCATTTTGGATGTGTTTAAATGTCATCCAAACATCCAGGTTGGCTCTGACCACCTCAGATGCCTTAAATGCTTGAACCCCGGTAAAATGCTGCTTGCAGCTTTAATTATTATTATTATTATTCTCCACTCAAACTGTTCGTGCAGCCCAAACCGTAAGGCCTAGAAAGCTGAAATTGGTCAGAATGTAGTAGTCCGGCCTTCTGTCAGATACCGAGTCTCGACCCAATCGGCCTAACGGGGGCGCTACAGCGCAAAAAACTAAAATTTTGACATTTTTGGCCGTAAATCGTAAACCGTTAGCCGTAGACTCAAAAACATGGCATTGTTGCAATCCTTGGGTAAGCCCGAACAAAAGTGCACGGCGCCTTTTTGGGGTCTACGACGCACCGTTTTCTCGCAAAATCGAGCTATATCCGAAACCTACTTTTGCGAACTAGTCCTAGGATTTTCAACCAATCAGAACCAAACCAACTCATAAATATTTCCTGGACACTCAATATCAATAATTATCAAAAAAAAGTGAAATTTCAATTCTTACGCGAAACAGTACACCAAAAAGCGTCTATGCTAACGTTAGCCAAATGCTATTTTGACTATAACTCTTGTACGGAATGAGATATCTTCACCAAACTCGGTACACATATGTATGAGCTCAATCTTTGGTCAAATCAAAAAAATTGCGCATCTCTGCCACTTGGGGGCGCTATAAGATAGAAAAAACACATAAATTGCTATAACTAGGCAACCCGTTGGCTCGATCGACTTGAAAATCGGTATGCAGTGTCTTGGTCTGAAGGGGCACAAGTACTTATGAGGACATTTGCATATCTCAAAAAACATGGCCGTCATTGGCCAAACAAATTTAAGCACCTATTTGAAAGGGTTAACGGATGTTGATCGGAACGAAACTCGCTGGGTACGTTCGACTCATGAACCTTAAGGTCTGTAAGAATTTTGAAAGAAATCGGCCACTAGTTGGCGCTAACGAGTTTTATGGCTCTGTAATCACGTGGTGTTTCACATATCAACACAATATGCATATCATTTGATAGATCTCCTCGTAATGCACAACTTTGCCTCAAGAACCATTGCTGTCAATCAAATCGTTCAATTGTTATTCACAAATATGTTAAAAACCTACTTTTGCGAACTAGTCCTAGGTTTTTTGCCCGATCGGAACCAAACCACTGCAGTAATATTCTGTGGACTCTCTAGATCAATAATTATTAAAAAATGTTGAATTTTGTCCTTTGGTTAGCTGTAAACGGGTAATTTAGAAAAAGGGGTGTGGCCAAACATACCCCAAAGCCTATAAAACCTAAAGGAAAACTCAAAACTGTATGAAACTCAGTGAAATCATGTATCAGGTGACTCTTAACAAGCATGCAAAGTTTCATGGAGATCAGACCATAGGTGGCGCTATAACAGTAGAAAAGGTCTCAAAACACAAGATTTATATGGTAAATGGCCCCAAATTGTTTGAAAATGCTCATATATTCACTCAAAAACACTAAATCTTCATATCATATGATAGATCTCCTCATTCTGAACAACTTTGCCTCTGGGACCAATGTTGTCAATAAAGCTGTTAATTAAATATTCAAGATTATTTTAAAAAGTTACTTTGGCATACTTGTGATACGGTTTAAGATGAAAATCAATAAAACCACTGAAGTACAATTCTGTAGACTCTGAAGGTCAATAATTATCAAAAACATGTTGAACAATTGCATTTGGACAACTATAAACCAGTAATTTTATAATATGTTCTTTTCATAGTGTACACAAAGGCCTATTAATACAAACAGAAAGCCCACACATTATCAAAACTGTGTAAAACAATGCATAATTTCATTCTAAACAAGCATGCAAAATTTAAGAGAGATTGGGCAAAAAAAAATAAAACACTATAACAGTTATGTTTAAAAACAGTGTTGGTTGAGTAAATGCAATTTATAACCTCTAGATGGCAGTGGAAGACCACTAATGGGCTCATTCAGTTAAGTTGAACAGTACTGTTGAAAGGATTCATGAATTCATCCCAAAACATTAAAAATGTAACTGTTATAACATTTTAAATCTCATTGAGTCAATGTTTTCCATTTTGTTCTTACAGATATATCAGTTTTTACTATTTTGCCACATTGTGATTACAGTTTAACCTGAAAATGACATCTAAACTCTTAAAAAGAGAAGACTTGCAATAAGTTTATTGTCACCTATCACTTATTTCAAATACCTATATCTGCAACAAAATGTTTGTGCATGTATATGTGTGTCTTTCTGTGTGTGTGTGTGTGCATATGCTTATAGAGTATACATATATTAGTCTAATCATTTACTTTCAGTGTGTGTGTCTGTCTGTTAACCTGTTCTCCATTTTGGATGTGTTTAAATGTCATCCATGCATCCAGGTTGGCTCAGACCACCTCAGAGGCCTTAATGTGCTTGAACCCCGGTAAATGCTGCTTGCAGCTTTAATTAGGGGTTCAAGCACGCAGTGCTGAAACCCTATTGTATTTGTTAGGATTTTTATTATTATTATTATTATTATTATTATTATTATTCTTCCGCCTTAAAACTGAACGTGCAGCCCAAACCGTAAGGCCTAGAGAGCTGAAACTTGGTCAGATGGTAGTAGTCTTGCTCGCTACTCAGATACAAAGAACCGGCCCAATCGGCCTAACGGGGGCGCTACAGCGCAAAAAACAAAAATTTTGGACAATTTTGGCCGTAAAGTGTAAACCGTTAGCCATAGACTCAAAAACATGGCATTGTTGCAATCCTTGGGTTAGCCCGAACAAAAGTGCACGGCGCCTTTTTGGGGTCTACGACGCACCGTTTTCTCGCAAAATCGAGCTAAATCCGAAACCTACTTTTGCGAACTAGTCCTAGGATTTTCAACCAATCAGAACCAAACCACTTCATGAATATTCCCTGGACACTCAATATCAATAATTATCAAAAAAAAGTTGAAATTTCAATTCTTACGCGAAACAGTACACCAAAAAGCGTCTATGCTAACGTTAGCCAAATGCTATTTTAACTATAACTCTTGAACGGAATGAGATATCTTCACCAAACTCGGTATACATATGTATAAGCTCAATCTTTGGTCAAATCAAAAATATTGCGCATCTCTGCCACTTGGGGGCGCTATAAGATAGAAAAAACACATAAATGGCTATAACTAGGCAACCGTTGCCTCGATCGACTTGAAAATTGGTATGCAATGTCTCGGTCTGAAGGGGCACAAGTACATATGAGGACATTTGCATATCTCAAAAAAACATGGCCGCCATTGGCCAAACAATTTTAAGCACCTATTTGAAAGGGTTAACGGATGTTGATCGGAACGAAACTCGCTGGGTACGTTCGACTCATGAACCTTAAGGTCTGTAAGAATTTTGAAAGAAATCGGCCACTAGTTGGCGCTAACGAGTTTTATGGCTCTGTAATCACGTGGTGTTTCACATATCAACACAATATGCATATCATTTGATAGATCTCCTCATAATGCACAACTTTGCCTCAAGAACCATTGCTGTCAATCAAATCGTTCAATTGTTATTCACAAATATGTTAAAAACCTACTTTTGCGAACTAGTCCTAGGTTTTTTGTCCGATCGGAACCAAACCACTGCAGTAATATTCTGTGGACTCTCTAGATCAATAATTATTAAAAAAATGTTGAATTTTGTCCTTTGGTTAGCTGTAAAGGGGTAATTTAGAAAAAGGGGTGTGGCCAAACATACCCCAAAGCCTATAAAACCTAAACGAAAACTCAAAACTTTATGAAACTCAGTGAAATCATGTAACAGTGACTCTTAACAAGCATGCAAAGTTTCATGGAGATCAGACCATAGGTGGCGCTATAACAGTAGAAAAGGTCTCAAAACACAAGATTTATATGGTAAATGGCCTCAAATTGTTTGTAAATGCTCATATATTCACTCAAAAACACTAAATCTTTATATCATTTGATAAATATCCTCATTCTGAACAACTTTGCCTCTGGGACCAATGTTGTCAATAAAGCTGTTAATTAAACATTCAAGATTATTTTAAAAAGGTACTTTGGCAAACTAGTGATCGGGTATAAGATGAAAATCAATAAAACCACTGAAGTACAATTCTCTAGACTCTGAAGGTCAATAATTATCAAAAACATGTTGAACAATTGCATTTAGACAACTATAAACCAGTAATTTTATAATATGTTATTTGCATAGTGTACACAAAGGCCTATTAATACAAACAGAAATCCCACAAATGATCAAAACTGTGTAAAATAATGCATGATTTCATTCTAAACAAGCATGCAAAATTTAAGAGAGATTGGGCAAAAAAAAAAAATAACAACACTATAACAGTTATGTTTAGAAACACAGTGTTGTTTCAGTAAATGCAATTTATAACCACTAGATGGCAGCGGAAGACCACTAATGGGCTCATTCAGTTAAGTTGAACAGTACTGTAGAAAGGATTCATGAATTCATGCCAAAACATTAATAAATTAACTGTTATAACATGTTAAATCTTATTGAATCAATGTTTTCCATTTTGTTCATACAGACACATCATTTTTTACAATTTTGCCACATTGTGATTACAGTGAAACCTGAATGACATCTAAACTCTTAAAAACTAGTTTAATCATTTAATTTCAGTGTGTGTGTGTCTGTCTTTTGGATGTGTTTAAATGTCATCCATACATCCTGGTTGGCCGAGACCACCCCAGAGGCACAAAGGCCTATTAATACAAACAGAAATCCCACAAATTATCAAAACTGTGTAAAGTAATGCATAATTTCATTCTAAACAAGCATGCAACATTTAAGAGAGATAGGGCAAAAAAACCCAACAACAACACTTTAACAGTTATGTTTAAAAACACAGTGTTGTTTGAGTAAATGCAATTTATAACCACTAGATGGCAGCGGAAGACCACTAATGGGCTCATTCAGCTAGTACTGTTTTTATGAATTCATGCCAAAACATTAATAAATTAACTGTTATAACATTTTAATCTCATTGAATTGATGTTTTCCATTTTGTTCATACAGATGTATCAGTTTTAACAATTTTGCCACATTATGATTACAGTTTAATCTGAAAATGACATCTAAACTCTAAAAAAGAGAAGACTTGCAATAAGTTTATTGTCACCTATCACTTTTATCAAATACCTATATCTGCAACAAAATGTTTGTGCATGTATATGTGTATCTTTGTGTGTCTTTGTGTGTGTGTGTGTGTGTGTGTGTGCATATGCTTATAGAGTATACATATATTAGTCTAATCATTTACTTTCAGTGTGCGTGTCTGTCTGTTAGCCTGTTCTCCATTTTGGATGTGTTTAACTGTCATCCATACATCCAGGTTGGCTCTGACCACCTCAGAGGCCTTAATGTGCTTGAACCCCGGTAAAATGCTGCTTGCAGCTTTAATTATTATTATTATTATTATTATTCTTCCGCCTTAAAACTGAACGTGCAGCCCAAACCGTAAGGCCTAGAGAGCTGAAACTTGGTCAGATCGTAGTAGTCTTGCTCGCTACTCAGATACAAAGAACCGGCCCAATCGGCCTAACGGGGGCGCTACAGCGCAAAAAACAAAAATTTTGGACATTTTGGCCGTAAAGTGTAAACCGTTAGCCATAGACTCAAAAACATGGCATTGTTGCAATCCTTGGGTTAGCCCGAACAAAAGTGCACGGCGCCTTTTTGGGGTCTACGACGCACCGTTTTCTCGCAAAATCGAGCTATATCCGAAACCTACTTTTGCGAACTAGTCCTAGGATTTTCAACCAATCAGAACCAAACCACTTCATAAATATTCCCTGGACACTCAATATCAATAATTATCAAAAAAAAGTTGAAATTTCAATTCTTACGCGAAACAGTACACCAAAAAGCGTCTATGCTAACGTTAGCCAAATGCTATTTTAACTATAACTCTTGAACGGAATGAGATATCTTCACCAAACTCGGTACACATATGTATGAGCTCAATCTTTGGTCAAATCAAAAAAATTGCGCATCTCTGCCACTTGGGGGCGCTATAAGATTAAAAAAACACATAAATGGCTATAACTAGGCAACCGTTGGCTCGATCGACTTGAAAATTGGTATGCAATGTCTTGGTCTGAAGGGGCACAAGTACCTATGAGGACATTTGCATATCTCAAAAAAACATGGCCGCCATTGGCCAAACAATTTAAGCACCTATTTGAAAGGGTTAACGGATGTTGATCGGAACGAAACTCGCTGGGTACGTTCGACTCATGAACCTTAAGGTCTGTAAGAATTTTGAAAGAAATCGGCCACTAGTTGGCGCTAACGAGTTTTATGGCTCTGTAATCACGTGGTGTTTCACATATCAACACAATATGCATATCATTTGATAGATCTCCTCATAATGCACAACTTTGCCTCAAGAACCATTGCTGTCAATCAAATCGTTCAATTGTTATTCACAAATATGTTAAAAACCTACTTTTGCGAACTAGTCCTAGGTTTTTTGTCCGATCGGAACCAAACCACTGCAGTAATATTCTGTGGACTCTCTAGATCAATAATTATTAAAAAAATGTTGAATTTTGTCCTTTGGTTAGCTGTAAAGGGGTAATTTAGAAAAAGGGGTGTGGCCAAACATACCCCAAAGCCTATAAAACCTAAACGAAAACTCAAAACTTTATGAAACTCAGTGAAATCATGTAACAGGTGACTCTTAACAAGCATGCAAAGTTTCATGGAGATCAGACCATAGGTGGCGCTATAACAGTAGAAAAGGTCTCAAAACACAAGATTTATATGGTAAATGGCCTCAAATTGTTTGAAAATGTTCATATATTCACTCAAAAACACTAAATCTTCATATCATATGATAAATCTCCTCATTCTGAACAACTTTGCCTCTGGGACCAATGTTGTCAATAAAGCTGTTAATTAAATATTCAAGATTATTTAAAAAAGTTACTTTGGCATACTTGTGATACGGTTTAAGATGAAAATCAATAAAACCACTGAAGTACAATTCTCTAGACTCTGAAGGTCAATAATTATCAAAAACATGTTGAACAATTGCATTTGGGCAACTATAAACCAGTAATTTTATAATATGTTATTTGCATAGTGTACACAAAGGCCTATTAATACAAACAGAAAGCCCACAAATTATCAAAACTGTGTAAAATAATGCATAATTTCATTCTAAACAAGCATGCAAAATTTAAGAGAGATTGGGCAAAAAAAAAATACAACACTATAACAGTTATGTTTAAAAACACAGTGTTGTTTGAGTAAATGCAATTTATAACCACTAGATGGCAGCGGAAGACCACTAATGGGCTCATTCAGCTAAGTTGAACAGTACTGTTGAATTCATGAATTCATGCCAAAACATTAATAAATTAACTGTTATAACATTTTAAATCTCATTGAGTCAATGTTTTCCATTTTGTTCATACAGATGTATCAGTTTTTACAATTTTGCCACATTATGATTACAGTTTAACCTGAAAATGACATCTAAACTCTAAAAAGAGAAGACTTGCAATAAGTTTATGTCACCTATCACTTATTTCAAATACCTATATCTGCAACAAAATGTTTGTGCATGTATATGTGTGTCTTTGTGTGTGTGTGTGTGTGTGTTGCATATGCTTATAGAGTATACATATATTAGTCTAATCATTTACTTTCAGTGTGTTGTGTCTGTCTGTTAACCTGTTCTCCATTTTGGATGTGTTTAAATGTCATCCAAACATCCAGGTTGGCTCTGACCACCTCAGATGCCTTAAATGCTTGAACCCCGCGTAAATGCTGCTTGCAGCTTTAATTAGGGGGTTCAAGCACGCAGTGCTGAAACCCTATTGTAATTGTTAGGATTTTTAGGGGTTCAAGCACGCATGCTGAAACCCTATTGTAAATTGTTAGGGATTTTTATTATTATTATTATTCTTCCCCCTAGAACTGAACGTGCAGCCCAAACCGTAAGGCCTAGAGAGCTGAAACTTGGACAGATTGTAGAGCTTCCCGATTTGGGGAGAATTCTTGATCAAAGGTCTTCAGCCCCAATCGGCCTAAACGGGGGCGCTACAGGTGCATAAAAACTAAAATTTTGGACATTTTGGCCGTTAGATCGTTAAACCGTTAGCCCGTAGACTCAAAAACCATTGGCATTGTTGCAATCCTTGGGTTAGTCCGAACAAAAGTGTAGGCGCCTTTTTGGGGTCTACGACGCACCGTTTTCTCGCAAAATCGAGCTATATCCGAAACCTACTTTTGCGAACTAGTCCTAGGATTTTCAACCAATCAGAACCAAACCACTTCAGAAATATTCCCTGGACACTCAATATCAATAATTATCAAAAAAAAGTTGAAATTTCAATTCTTACGCGAAACAGTACGCCAAAAAGCGTCTATGCTAACGTTAGCCAAATGCTATTTTAACTATAACTCTTGAACGGAATGAGATATCTTCACCAAACTTGGTACACATATGTATGAGCTCAATCTTTGGGTCAAATAAAAAAAATTGCGCATCTCTGCCACTTGGGGGCGCAATAAGATAGAAAAAACACATAAATGGCTATAACTAGGCAACCGTTGGCTCGATCGACTTGAAAATTGGTATGCAGTGTCTTGGTCTGAAGGGGCACAAGTACCTATGAGGACATTTGCATATCTCAAAAAACATGGCCGCCATTGGCCAAACAATTTTAAGCACCTATTTGAAAGGGTTAACGGATGTTGATCGGAACGAAACTCGCTGGGTACGTTCGACTCATGAACCTTAAGGTCTGTAAGAATTTTGAAAGAAATCGGCCACTAGTTGGCGCTAACGAGTTTTATGGCTCTGTAATCACGTGGTGTTTCACATATCAACACAATATGCATATCATTTGATAGATCTCCTCATAATGCACAACTTTGCCTCAAGAACCATTGCTGTCAATCAAATCGTTCAATTGTTATTCACAAATATGTTAAAAACCTACTTTTGCGAACTAGTCCTAGGTTTTTTGCCCGATCGGAACCAAACCACTGCAGTAATATTCTGTGGACTCTCTAGATCAATAATTATTAAAAAAATGTTGAATTTTGTCCTTTGGTTAGCTGTAACGGGGTAATTTAGAAAAAGGGGTGTGGCCAAACATACCCCAAAGCCTATAAAACCTAAAGGAAAACTCAAAACTTTATGAAACTCAGTGAAATCATGTAACAGGTGACTCTTAACAAGCATGCAAAGTTTCATGGAGATCAGACCATAGGTGGCGCTATAACAGTAGAAAAGGTCTCAAAACACAAGATTTATATGGTAAATGGCCTCAAATTGTTTGAAAATGTTCATATATTCACTCAAAAACACTAAATCTTCATATCATATGATAAATCTCCTCATTCTGAACAACTTTGCCTCTGGGACCAATGTTGTCAATAAAGCTGTTAATTAAATATTCAAGATTATTTTAAAAAAGTTACTTTGGCATACTTGTGATACGGTTTAAGATGAAAATCAATAAAACCACTGAAGTACAATTCTCTAGACTCTGAAGGTCAATAATTATCAAAAACATGTTGAACAATTGCATTTGGGCAACTATAAACCAATAATTTTATAATATGTTATTTGCATAGTGTACACAAAGGCCTATTTATACAAACAGAAAGCCCACAAATTATCAAAACTGTGTAAAATAATGCATGATTTCATTCTAAACAAGCATGCAAAATTTAAGAGAGATTGGGCAAAAAAAAATACAACACTATAACAGTTATGTTTTAAAACACAGTGTTGTTTGAGTAAATGCAATTTATAACCACTAGATGGCAGCGGAAGACCACTAATGGGCTCATTCAGCTAGTTAAACAGTACTGTTATTCATGAATTCATGCCAAAACATTAATAAATTAACTGTTATAACATTTTAAATCTCATTGAGTCAATGTTTTCCATTTTGTTCATACAGATGTATCAGTTTTTACAATTTTGCCACATTATGATTACAGTTTAACCTGAAAATGACATCTAAACTCTGAAAAAGAGAAGACTTGCAATAATTTATGTCACCTATCACTTATTTCAAATACCTATATCTGCAACAAAATGTTTGTGCATGTATATGTGTGTCTTTGTGTGTGTGTGTGTGTGCATATGCTTATAGAGTATACATATATTAGTCTAATCATTTACTTTCAGTGTGTGTGTCTGTCTGTTAACCTGTTCTCCATTTTGGATGTGTTTAAATGTCATCCAAACATCCAGGTTGGCTCTGACCACCTCAGATGCCTTAAATGCTTGAACCCCGGTGAAATGCTGCTTGCAGCTTTAATTATTAGGGGTTCAAGCACGCAGTGCTGAAACCCTATTGTATTTGTTAGGATTTTTATTATTATTATTATTATTATTATTATTCTTCCGCCGTAAAACTGAACGTGCAGCCCAAACCGTAAGGCCTAGAGAGCTGAAATTTGGACAGATCGTAGAGCTCAATTTGGGGAGAACTTATCAAAGTCTCAGCCCAATCGGCCTAACGGGGGCGCTACAGCGCAAAAAACTAAAATTTTGGACATTTTTGGCCGTAAATCGTATACCGTTAGCCGTAGACTCAAAAACATGGCATTGTTGCAATCCTTGGGTTAGCCCGAACAAAAGTGCACGGCGCCTTTTTGGGGTCTACGACGCACCGTTTTCTCGCAAAATCGAGCTATATCCGAAACCTACTTTTGCGAACTAGTCCTAGGATTTTCAACCAATCAGAACCAAACCACTTCATAAATATTCCCTGGACACTCAATATCAATAATTATTAAAAAAAAGTTGAAATTTCAATTCTTACGCGAAACAGTACGCCAAAAAGCGTCTATGCTAACGTTAGCCAAATACTATTTTGACTATAACTCTTGAACGGAATGAGATATCTTCACCAAACTCGGTACACATATGTATGAGCTCAATCTTTGGTCAAATCAAAAAAATTGCGCATCTCTGCCACTTGGGGGCGCTATAAGATAGAAAAAACACATAAATTGCTATAACTAGGCAACCGTTGGCTCGATCAACTTGAAAATCGGTATGCAGTGTCTTGGTCTGAAGGGGCACAAGTACTTATGAGGACATTTGCATATCTCAAAAAACATGGCCGTCATTGGCCAAACAAATTTAAGCACCTATTTGAAAGGGTTAACGGATGTTGATCGGAACGAAACTCGCTGGGTACGTTCGACTCATGAACCTTAAGGTCTGTAAGAATTTTGAAAGAAATCGGCCACTAGTTGGCGCTAACGAGTTTTATGGCTCTGTAATCACGTGGTGTTTCACATATCAACACAATATGCATATCATTTGATAGATCTCCTCGTAATGCACAACTTTGCCTCAAGAACCATTGCTGTCAATCAAATCGTTCAATTGTTATTCACAAATATGTTAAAAACCTACTTTTGCGAACTAGTCCTAGGTTTTTTGCCCGATCGGAACCAAACCACTGCAGTAATATTCTGTGGACTCTCTAGATCAATAATTATTAAAAAAATGTTGAATTTTGTCCTTTGGTTAGCTGTAACCGGGTAATTTAGAAAAAGGGGTGTGGCCAAACATACCCCAAAGCCTATAAAACCTAAAGGAAAACTCAAAACTGTATGAAACTCAGTGAAATCATGTATCAGGTGACTCTTAACAAGCATGCAAAGTTTCATGGAGATCAGACCATAGGTGGCGCTATAACAGTAGAAAAGGTCTCAAAACACAAGATTTATATGGTAAATGGCCCCAAATTGTTTGAAAATGCTCATATATTCACTCAAAAACACTAAATCTTCATATCATATGATAGATCTCCTCATTCTGAACAACTTTGCCTCTGGGACCAATGTTGTCAATAAAGCTGTTAATTAAATATTCAAGATTATTTTAAAAAGTTACTTTGGCATACTTGTGATACGGTTTAAGATGAAAATCAATAAAACCACTGAAGTACAATTCTGTAGACTCTGAAGGTCAATAATTATCAAAAACATGTTGAACAATTGCATTTGGACAACTATAAACCAGTAATTTTATAATATGTTCTTTTCATAGTGTACACAAAGGCCTATTAATACAAACAGAAAGCCCACACATTATCAAAACTGTGTAAAACAATGCATAATTTCATTCTAAACAAGCATGCAAAATTTAAGAGAGATTGGGCAAAAAAAAAATACAACACTATAACAGTTATGTTTAAAACACAGTGTTGTTTGAGTAAATGCAATTTATAACCTCTAGATGGCAGTGGAAGACCACTAATGGGCTCATTCAGTTAAGTTGAACAGTACTGTTGAAAGGATTCATGAATTCATCCCAAAACATTAAAAATGTAACTGTTATAACATTTTAAATCTCATTGAGTCAATGTTTTCCATTTTGTTCTTACAGATATATCAGTTTTTACTATTTTGCCACATTGTGATTACAGTTTAACCTGAAAATGACATCTAAACTCTTAAAAAGAGAAGACTTGCAATAAGTTTATTGTCACCTATCACTTATTTCAAATACCTATATCTGCAACAAAATGTTTGTGCATGTATATGTGTGTCTTTCTGTGTGTGTGTGTGTGTGCATATGCTTATAGAGTATACATATATTAGTCTAATCATTTACTTTCAGTGTGTGTGTCTGTCTGTTAGCCTGTTCTCCATTTTGGATGTGTTTAAATGTCATCCATGCATCCAGGTTGGCTCAGACCACCTCAGAGGCCTTAATGTGCTTGAACCCGGTTAAATGCTGCTTGCAGCTTTAATTTATTATTATTATTATTATTCTTCTGCCCTAGAACTGAACGTGCAGCCCAAACCGTAAGGCCTAGAGAGCTGAAATTTGGTCAGATCGTAGAGCTCAATTTGGGGAGAACTTATCAAAGTCTCAGCCCAATCGGCCTAACGGGGGCGCTACAGCGCAAAAAACAAAAATTTGGACATTTTGGCCGTAATCGTAAACCGTTAGCCGTAGACTCAAAAACATGGCATTGTTGCAATCCTTGGGTTAGCCCGAACAAAAGTGCACGGCGCCTTTTTGGGGTCTACGACGCACCGTTTTCTCGCAAAATCGAGCTATATCCGAAACCTACTTTTGCGAACTAGTCCTAGGATTTTCAACCAATCAGAACCAAACCACTTCAGAAATATTCCCTGGACACTCAATATCAATAATTATCAAAAAAAAGTTGAAATTTCAATTCTTACGCGAAACAGTACGCCAAAAAGCGTCTATGCTAACGTTAGCCAAATGCTATTTTTGACTATAACTCTTGAACGGAATGAGATATCTTCACCAAACTCGGTACACATATGTATGAGCTCAATCTTTGGTCAATCAAAAAAATTGCGCATCTCTGCCACTTGGGGGCGCTATAAGATAGAAAAAACACATAAATGGCTATAACTAGGCAACCGTTGGCTCGATCGACTTGAAAATCGGTATGCAGTGTCTTGGTCTGAAGGGGCACAAGTACCTATGAGGACATTTGCATATCTCAAAAAAACATGGCCGCCATTGGCCAAACAAATTTAAGCACCTATTTGAAAGGGTTAACGGATGTTGATCGGAACGAAACTCGCTGGGTACGTTCGACTCATGAACCTTAAGGTCTGTAAGAATTTTTGAAAGAAATCGGCCACTAGTTGGCGCTAACGAGTTTTATGGCTCTGTAATCACGTGGTGTTTCACATATCAACACAATATGCATATCATTTGATAGATCTCCTCATAATGCACAACTTTGCCTCAAGAACCATTGCTGTCAATCAAATCGTTCAATTGTTATTCACAAATATGTTAAAAACCTACTTTTGCGAACTAGTCCTAGGTTTTTTGCCCGATCGGAACCAAACCACTGCAGTAATATTCTGTGGACTCTCTAGATCAATAATTATTAAAAAAATGTTGAATTTTGTCCTTTGGTTAGCTGTAACGGGGTAATTTAGAAAAAGGGGTGTGGCCAAACATACCCCAAAGCCTATAAAACCTAAAGGAAAACTCAAAACTTTATGAAACTCAGTGAAATCATGTAACAGGTGACTCTTAACAAGCATGCAAAGTTTCATGGAGATCAGACCATAGGTGGCGCTATAACAGTTAGAAAAGGTCTCAAAACACAAGATTTATATGGTAAATGGCCTCAAATTGTTGAAAATGTTCATATATTCACTCAAAAACACTAAATCTTCATATCATATGATAAATCTCCTCATTCTGAACAACTTTGCCTCTGGGACCAATGTTGTCATTAAAGCTGTTAATTAAATATTCAAGATTATTTAAAAAGTTACTTTGGCATACTTGTGATACGGTTTAAGATGAAAATCAATAAAACCACTGAAGTACAATTCTCCTAGACTCTGAAGGTCAATAATTATCAGAAAAGCATGTGAACAATTGCATGTTGGCCAACTATAAACCCAGTAATTTATAGTATGTTTCTTTTGCACTTAGTGTACACAAAGGCCTATTATACAACACAGAAAGCCCACCAAATTTCAAAACTGTGTAAAATAATGCGATGATTTCATTCTAAACAAGCATGCAAAATTTAAGAGAGATTGGGCAAAAAAAATGGTACAAAAACACTATAACAGTTGATGTTTTAAAACACGAGTGTGTTGAGTAATGCAATTTTAACCACTTAGATGGGCAGTGGAAGACCACTATTGGGGCTCAATTTCAGGCTTAGGTTGAACAGTACTGTTTGGGTTCGATGAATTCATCCCAAAACGATTAAAAATGTAACTGCTTATAACAATTTAAATCTATTGATTTGATGTTTTCCATTTTGTTGCTATACAGATGATATCAGTCTTTTACAATTTTGCCACATTGTGATTACAGTTTAACCTGAAAAATGACATCTAAACTCTTAAAAAGAGAAGACTTGCAATAAGTTTATTGTCACCTATCACTTATCTTTTCAAATACCTATATCTGCAACAAAATGTTTGTGCATGTATATGTGTGTCTGTGTGTGTGTGGTGTGTGTGCATATGCTTATAGAGTATTACATATATTAGTCTAATCATTTACTTTCAGTGTGTGTGTCTGTCTGTTAGCCTGTTCTCCATTTTGGATGTGTTTAACTTGTCATCCATGCATCCAGGTTGGGCTCAGACCACCTCAGAGGCCTTAATGTGCTGTTGAACCCCGGTAAATGCTGCTTGCCAGCTTTAATTATTATTATATATTATTATTTCTCCGCCTAGAACTGAACGTGCAGCCCAAACCGTAAGGCCTAGAGAGCTGAAACTTGGTCAGATCGTAGTAGTCTTGCTCGCTACTCAGATACAAAGTCCGGCCCAATCGGCCTAACGGGGGCGCTACAGCGCAAAAAACAAAAATTTTGGACATTTTTGGCCGTAAATCGTAAACCGTTAGCCGTAGACTCAAAAACATGGCATTGTTGCAATCCTTGGGTTAGCCGAACAAAAGTGCACGGCGCCTTTTTGGGGTCTACGACGCACCGTTTTCTCGCAAAATCGAGCTATATCCGAAACCTACTTTTGCGAACTAGTCCTAGGATTTTCAACCAATCAGAACCAAACCACTTCAGAAATATTCCCTGGACACTCAATATCAATAATTATCAAAAAAAAGTTGAAATTTCAATTCTTACGCGAAACAGTACACCAAAAAGCGTCTATGCTAACGTTAGCCAAATGCTATTTTAACTATAACTCTTGAACGGAATGAGATATCTTCACCAAACTCGGTACATATGTATGAGCTCAATCTTTGGTCAAATAAAAAAATTGCGCATCTCTGCCACTTGGGGGCGCTATAAGATAGAAAAAACACATAAATGGCTATAACTAGGCAACCGTTGGCTCGATCGACTTGAAAATTGGTATGCAGTGTCTTGGTCTGAAGGGGCACAAGTACCTATGAGGACATTTGCATATCTCAAAAAACATGGCCGCCATTGGCCAAACAATTTTAAGCACCTATTTGAAAGGGTTAACGGATGTTGATCGGAACGAAACTCGCTGGGTACGTTCGACTCATGAACCTTAAGGTCTGTAAGAATTTTGAAAGAAATCGGCCACTAGTTGGCGCTAACGAGTTTTATGGCTCTGTAATCACGTGGTGTTTCACATATCAACACAATATGCATATCATTTGATAGATCTCCTCATAATGCACAACTTTGCCTCAAGAACCATTGCTGTCAATCAAATCGTTCAATTGTTATTCACAAATATGTTAAAAACCTACTTTTGCGAACTAGTCCTAGGTTTTTTGTCCGATCGGAACCAAACCACTGCAGTAATATTCTGTGGACTCTCTAGATCAATAATTATTAAAAAAATGTTGAATTTTGTCCTTTGGTTAGCTGTAAAGGGGTAATTTAGAAAAAGGGGTGTGGCCAAACATACCCCAAAGCCTATAAAACCTAAACGAAAACTCAAAACTTTATGAAACTCAGTGAAATCATGTAACAGGTGACTCTTAACAAGCATGCAAAGTTTCATGGAGATCAGACCATAGGTGGCGCTATAACAGTAGAAAAGGTCTCAAAACACAAGATTTATATGGTAAATGGCCTCAAATTGTTTGAAAATGCTCATATATTCACTCAAAAACACTAAATCTTCATATCATATGATAAATCTCCTCATTCTGAACAACTTTGCCTCTGGGACCAATGTTGTCAATAAAGCTGTTAATTAAATATTCAAGATTATTTTAAAAGTTACTTTGGCAACTAGTGATCGGGTTATAAGATGAAAATCAATAAAACCACTGAAGTACAATTCTCTAGACTCTGAAGGTCAATAATTATCAAAAACATGTTGAACAATTGCATTTGGACAACTATAAACCAGTAATTTTTAATATGTTATTTGCATAGTGTACACAAAGGCCTATTAATACAAACAGAAAGCCCACAAATTATCAAAACTGTGTAAAATAATGCATGATTTCATTCTAAACAAGCATGCAAAATTTAAGAGAGATTGGGCAAAAAAAAATAACAACACTATAACAGTTATGTTTAAACACAGTGTTGTTTCAGTAAATGCAATTTATAACCACTAGATGGCAGCGGAAGACCACTAATGGGCTCATTCATAAAATGAACA
>NW_020529053.1:0-35023 GCF_003368295.1 Carassius auratus
CTTTTGCGAACTAGTCCTAGGATTTTCAACCAATCGAACCAAACCACTGCAGAAATATTCCCTCTGACACTCAATATCAATAATTATCAAAAAAAAGTTGAAATTTCATTTTTACGCAAAACAGTACGCCAAAAAGCGTCTATGCTAACGTTAGCCAAATGCTATTTTAACTATAACTCTTGAACGGAATGAGATATCTTCACCAAACTTGGTACACATATGTTGAGCTCAATCTTTGGTCAAATAAAAAAATTGCGCATCTCTGCCACTTGGGGGCGCATAAGATAGAAAAACACATAAATGGCTATAACTAGGCAACCGTTGGCTCGATCGACTTGAAAATTGGTATGCAGTGTCTTGGTCTGAAGGGGCACAAGTACCTATGAGGACATTTGCATATCTCAAAAAACATGGCCGCCATTGGCCAAACAATTTTAAGCACCTATTTGAAAGGGTTAACGGATGTTGATCGGAACGAAACTCGCTGGGTACGTTCGACTCATGAACCTTAAGGTCTGTAAGAATTTTGAAAGAAATCGGCCACTAGTTGGCGCTAACGAGTTTTATGGCTCTGTAATCACGTGGTGTTTCACATATCAACACAATATGCATATCATTTGATAGATCTCCTCATAATGCACAACTTTGCCTCAAGAACCATTGCTGTCAATCAAATCGTTCAATTGTTATTCACAAATATGTTAAAAACCTACTTTTGCGAACTAGTCCTAGGTTTTTTGCCCGATCGGAACCAAACCACTGCAGTAATATTCTGTGGACTCTCTAGATCAATAATTATCAAAAAAATGTTGAATTTTGTCCTTTGGTTAGCTGTAAGGGGTAATTTAGAAAAAGGGGTGTGGCCAAACATACCCAAAGCCTATAAAACCTAAACGAAAACTCAAAACTTTATGAAACTCGGTGAAATCATGTAACAGGTGACTCTTAACAAGCATGCAAAGTTTCATGGAGATCAGACCATAGGTGGCGCTATAACAGTAGAAAAGGTCTCAAAACACAAGATTTATATGGTAAATGGCCTCAAATTGTTTGAAAATGCTCATATATTCACTCAAAAACACTAAATCTTCATATCATATGATAGATCTCCTCATTCTGAACAACTTTGCCTCTGGGACCAATGTTGTCAATAAAGCTGTTAATTAAATATTCAAGATTATTTTAAAAAGTTACTTTGGCATACTAGTGATAGGTTTAAGCTGAAAATCAATAAAACCACTGAAGTACAATTCTCTAGACTCTGAAGGTCAATAATTATCAAAAACATGTTGAACAATTGCATTTGGACAACTATAAACCAGTAATTTATAATATGTTATTTGCATAGTGTACACAAAGGCCTATTAATACAAACAGAAAGCCCACAAATTATCAAAACTGTGTAAAATAATGCATAATTTCATTCTAAACAAGCATGCAAAATTTAAGAGAGATTGGGCAAAAAAAAACAACACTATAACAGTTATATTTATTACACAGTGTTGTTTGAGTAAATGCAATTTATAACCACTAGATGGCAGCGGAAGACCACTAATGGGCTCATTCAGCTAAGTTAAACAGTACTGTTGAAAGGATTTATGAATTCATGCCAAACAATAAAAAAACACTGTTATAACATTTTAAATCTCATTGAGTTAAAGTTTTCCATTTTGTTCATACAGACATATCAGTTTTTAAAAATTTTGCCACATTTTGATTACAGTGAAACTTGAAAATGACATCTAAAATCTTAAAAACTAGTTTAATCATTTAATTTCAGTGTGTGTGTTGTCTGTTAGCCTATTCTCCATTTTGGATGTGTTTTAACGGTCATCCATACGTCCAGGTTGGCTCTGACCACCTAAGATGCCTTAATCGCTTGAACCCCGTAAATGCTGCTTGCAGCTTTAATTATTATTATTATTCTTCCGCCTTAAACTGAACGTGCAGCCCAAACCGTAAGGCCTAGAGAGCTGAAACTTGGTCAGATCGTAGTAGTCTTGCTCGCTACTCAGATACAAAGAACCGGCCCAATCGGCCTAAACGGGGGCGCTACAGCGCAAAAAACAAAAATTTTTGGACATTTTTGGCCCGTAAAGTGTAAACCGTTAGCCATAGACTCAAAAAATATGGCATTGTGCCAATCCTTGGGTTACCCGAACAAAAGTGCACGGCGCCTTTTGGGGTCTACGACGCACCGTTTTCTCGCAAAATCGAGCTATATCCGAAACCTACTTTTTGCGAACTAGTCCTAGGATTTTCAACCAATCAGAACCAAACCACTTCATAAATATTCCCTGGACACTCAATATCAATAATTATCAAAAAAAAGTTGAAATTTCAATTCTTACGCGAAACAGTTACGCCAAAAAGCGTCTATGCTAACGTTAGCCAAATGCTATTTTGACTATAACTCTTGAACGGAATGAGATATCTTCACCAAACTCGGTACACATATGTATGAGCTCAATCTTTGGTCAAATCAAAAAAAATTGCGCATCTCTGCCACTTGGCGGCGCTATAAAGATAGAAAAAACACATAAATTGCTATAACTAGGCAACCGTTGGCTCGATCGACTTGAAAATCGGTATGCAGTGTCTTTGGTCTGAAGGGGCACAAGTACCTATGAGGACATTTGCATATCTCAAAAACATGGCCGCCCATTGGTCAAACAAATTTTAAGCCACCTATTTGAAAGGGTTAACGGATGTTGATCGGAACGAAACTCGCTGGGTACGTTTCGACTCATGAACCTTAAGGTCTGTAAGAATTTTGAAAGAAATCGGCCACTAGTTGGCGCTAACGAGTTTTATGGCTCTGTAATCACGTGGTGTTTCACATATCAACACAATATGCATATCATTTGATAGATCTCCTCGTAATGCACAACTTTGCCTCAAGAACAATTGCTGTCAATCAAATCGTTCAATTGTTATTTACAAATATGTTAAAAACCTACTTTTGCGAACTAGTCCTAGGTTTTTTTGTCCGATCGGAACCAAACCACGGCAGTAATATTCTGTGGACTCTCTAGATCAATAATTATTAAAAAAATGTTGAATTTTGTCCTTTGGTTAGCTGTAAGGGGATAATTTAGGAAAAGGGGTGTGGCCAAACATACCCCAAAGTCTATAAAACCTAAACGAAAACTCAAAACTTTATGAAACTCAGTGAAATCATGTAACAGGTGGCTCTTAACAAGCATGCAAAGTTTCATGGAGATCAGACCATAGGTGGCGCTATAACAGTAGAAAAGGTCTCAAAACACAAGATTTATATGGTAAATGGCCCCAAATTGTTTGAAAATGCTCATATATTCACTCAAAAACACTAAATCTTCATATCATATGATAGATCTCCTCATTCTGAACAACTTTGCCTCTGGGACGAATGTTGTCAATAAAGCTGTTAATTTAAATATTCAAGATTATTTTAAAAAAGTTACTTTGGCATACTTGTGATACGGTTTTAAGATGAAAATCAAATAAAACCACTGAAGTACAATTCTCTAGACTCTGAAGGTCAATAATTATCAAAACATGTTGAACAATTGCATTTGGACAACTATAAAGCAGTAATTTTATAGTATGTTCTTTTCATAGTGTACACAAAGGCCTATTAATACAAACAGAAAGCCAACACATTATCAAAACTGTGTAAAACAATGCATAATTTCATTCTAAACAAGCATGCAAAATTTAAGAGAGATTGGGCAAAAAAAAAAAAAAAAACACTATAACAGTTATGTTTAAAAACAGTGTTGCTTGAGTAAATGCAATTTATAACCTCTAGATGGCAGTGGAAGACCACTAATGGGCTCATTCAGTTAAGTTGAACAGTACTGTTGAAAGGATTCATGAATTCATCCCAAAACATTAAAAATGTAACTGTTATAACATTTTAAATCTCATTGAGTCAATGTTTTCCATTTTGTTCTTACAGATATATCAGTTTTTACTAGTTTGCCACATTGTGATTACAGTTTAACCTGAAAATGACATCTAAACTCTTAAAAAGAGAAGACTTGCAATAAGTTTATTGTCACCTATCACTTATTTCAAATACCTATATCTGCAACAAAATGTTTGTGCATGTATATGTGTGTCTTTCTGTGTGTGTGTGTGTGCATATGCTTATAGAGTATACATATATTAGTCTAATCATTTACTTTCAGTGTGTGTGTCTGTCTGTTAACCTGTTCTCCATTTTGGATGTGTTTAAATGTCATCCATGCATCCAGGTTGGCTCAGACCACCTCAGAGGCCTTAATGTGCTTGAACCCCGGTAAATGCTGCTTGCAGCTTTAATTAGGGGTTCAAGCACGCAGTGCTGAAACCCTATTGTAATTGTTAGGATTTTTATTATTATTATTATTATTATTATTCTTCCGCCCTAGAACTGAACGTGCAGCCCAAACCGTAAGGCCTAGAGAGCTGAAATTTGGACAGATCGTAGAGCTCATTTTGGGGAGAACTTATCAAAGTCTCAGCCCAATCGGCCAAACGGGGGCGCTATAGCGCAAAAAACAAAAATTTTGGACGTTTTTGGCCGTGAATCGTAAACCGTTAGCCATAAACTCAAAAACATGGCATCATAGCAATCCTTGGGTTAGCCCGAACAAAAGTGCACGGCGCCTTTTTGGGGTCTACGACGCACCGTTTTCTCGCAAAATCGAGCTATATCCGAAACCTACTTTTGCGAACTAGTCCTAGGATTTTCAACCAATCAGAACCAAACCACTTCAGAAATATTCCCTGGACACTCAATATCAATAATTATCAAAAAAAAAGTTGAAATTTCAATTTTTACGCGAAACAGTACGCCAAAAAGCGTCTATAGTAACGTTGGCCAAATGCTATTTTAACTATAACTCTTGAACGGAATGAGATAACTTCACCAAACTTGGTACACATATGTACGAGCTCAATTTTGGGTAAAATAAAAAAAAATGCGCATCTCTGCCACTTGGGGGCGCAATAAGATAGAAAAAACACATAAATGGCTATAACTAGGCAACCGTTGGCTCGATCGACTTGAAAATTGGTATGCAGTGTCTTGGTCTGAAGGGGCACAAGTACCTATGAGGACATTTGCATATCTCAAAAAACATGGCCGCCATTGGCCAAACAATTTTAAGCACCTATTTGAAAGGGTTAACGGATGTTGATCGGAACGAAACTCGCTGGGTACGTTCGACTCATGAACCTTAAGGTCTGTAAGAATTTTGAAAGAAATCGGCCACTAGTTGGCGCTAACGAGTTTTATGGCTCTGTAATCACGTGGTGTTTCACATATCAACACAATATGCATATCATTTGATAGATCTCCTCATAATGCACAACTTTGCCTCAAGAACCATTGCTGTCAATCAAATCGTTCAATTGTTATTCACAAATATGTTAAAAACCTACTTTTGCGAACTAGTCCTAGGTTTTTTGCCCGATCAGAACCAAACCACTGCAGTAATATTCTGTGGACTCTCTAGATCAATAATTATCAAAAAAATGTTGAATTTTGTCCTTTGGTTAGCTGTAAAGGGGTAATTTAGAAAAAGGGGTGTGGCCAAACATACCCCAAAGCCTATAAAACCTAAACGAAAACTCAAAACTTTATGAAACTAGGTGAAATCATGTAACAGGTGACTCTCAACAAGGCTGCAAAGTTTCATGGAGATTGATCCATAGGTGGCGCTATAACAGTAGAAAAGGTCTCATAACACAAGATTTAGATGGTAAATGGCCTAAAACTGTTTGAAAATGCACATATATTCACTCAAAAACACTAAATCTTCATATCATATGATAGATCTCCTCATTCTGAAAAACTTTGCCTCTGGGACCAATTTTGTCAATAAATCTGTTAATTAAATATTCAAGATTATTTGAAAAAGTTACTTTGGCAAAGTATTCCAAGGCTTTAAGCTGAAAATCAATAAAACCACTGAAGTACAATTCTCTAGACTCAGAAGGTCAATAATTATCAAAAACATGTTGAACAATTGCATTTGGACAACTATAAACCAGTAATTTTATAATATGTTATTTGCATAGTGTACACAAAGGCCTATTAATACAAACAGAAAGCCCACAAATTATCAAAACTGTGTAAAATAATGCATAATTTCATTCTAAACGAGCATGCCATATTTAAGAGATATTGGGCAAAGAACACTAAGATTTAAAAGGATTAACACATTGATGTATGAGAAATTGCCATTTATAACCACTAGATGGCAGCAGAAAACCACTAATGGGCTCATTCAGCTAACTTAAACTGTACAGTTGAAAGGATGTAATGCCTAAACAATACAAAAACACTCTTACAACATTTCAAATCGCATTGAGTTAAAGTTTTCCATTTTGTTCATTCAGACATATCAGTTTTTAAAATTTTGCCACATTATGATTACAGTGAAACCTGAAAATGACATCTAAAATCTTAAAAACGAGTTTAATCATTTAATTTCAGTGTGTGTGTCTGTCTGTTAGCCTATTCTCCATTTTGGATGTGTTTAACGACCATCCATATATGTCCAGGTTGGCTCTGACCACCTAAGATGCCTTAAGTGCTTGAACCCCGTAAATGCTGCTTGCAGCTTTAATTATTATTATTATTCTTCCGCCCTAGAACTGAACGTGCAGCCCAAACCGTAAGGCCTAGAGAGCTGAAATTTGGACAGATCGTAGAGCTCATTTTGGGGAGAACTTATCAAAGTCTTAGCCCAATCGGCCAAACGAGGGCGCTACAGCGCAAAAAACTAAAATTTTGGACATTTTTGGCCGCAGATCGTAAACCGTTAGCCGTAGACTCAAAAACAAGGCATCGTTGCAATCCTTGGGTTAGCCCGAACAAAAGTGCACAACTGCATTTTTTGCTCTACGACGCACCGTTTTCTCGCAAAATCGAGCTATATCCGAAACCTACTTTTGCGAACTAGTCTTAGGATTTTTAACCAATCGGAATCAAACCACTTCAGAAATATTCCCTGGACACTCAATATCAATAATTATCAAAAAAAAGTTGAAATTTCAATTCTTACGCGAAACAGTACACCAAAAAGCGTCTATGCTAACGTTAGCCAAATGCTATTTTATTATAACTCTTGAACGGAATGAGATATCTTCACCAAACTTGGTACACATATGTATGAGCTCAATCTTTGGTCAAACAAAAAAAATTGCGCATCTCTGCCACTTGGGGGCGCTATAAGATCGAAAAAACACATAAATGGCTATAACTAGGCAACCGTTGGCTCGATCGACTTGAAAATTGGTATGCAGTGTCTTGGTCTGAAGGGGCACAAGTACCTATGAGGACATTTGCATATCTCAAAAAACATGGCCGCCATTGGCCAAACAATTTTAAGCACCTATTTGAAAGGGTTAACGGATGTTGATCGGAACAAAACTCGCTGGGTACGTTCAACTCATGAACCTTAAGGTCTGTAAGAATTTTGAAAGAAATCGGCCACTAGTTGGCGCTAACGAGTTTTATGGCTCTGTAATCACGTGGTGTTTCACATATCAACGAAATATGCATATCATTTGATAGATCTCCTCATAATGCACAACTTTGCCTCAAGAACCATTGCTGTCAATCAAATCGTTCAATTGTTATTCACAAATATGTTTAAAACCTACTTTTGCGAACTAGTCCTAGGTTTTTTGCCCAATCGGAACCAAACCACTGCAGTAATATTCTGTGGACTCTCTAGATCAATAATTATCAAAAAAATGTTGAATTTTGTCCTTTGGTTAGCTGTAAAGGGGTAATTTAAGAAAAAGGGGTGTGGCCAAACATACCCCAAAGCCTATAAAACCTAAACGAAAACTCAAAATTTATGAAACTACGTAAATCATATAACAGGTGACTCTTAACAAGCATGCAAAGTTTCATGGAGATCAGACCATAGGTGGCGCTATAACAGTAGAAAAGGTCTCAAAACACAAGATTTATATGGTAAATGGCCTCAAATTGTTTGAAAATGCTCATATATTCACTCAAAAACACTAAATCTTCATATCATATGATAGATCTCCTCATTCTGAACAACTTTGCCTCTGGGACCAATGTTGTCAATAAAGCTGTTAATTAAATATTCAAGATTATTTAAAAAAGTTACTTTGGCATACTTGTGATACAGTTTAAGATGAAAATCAATAAAACCACTGAAGTACAATTCTCTAGACTCTGAAGGTCAATAATTATCAAAAACATGTTGAACAATTGCATTTGGGCAACTATAAACCAGTCATTTTATAATATGTTCTTTTCATAGTCCACACAAAGGCCTATTAATACAATCAGAAGCCCACAAATTATCAAAACTGTGTAAAATAATGCATAATTTCATTCTAAACAAGCATGCAAAATTTAAGAGAGATTGGGCAAAAAAAAAATAACAACACTATAACAGTTATGTTTAAAAACACAGTGTTGTTTGAGTAAATGCAATTTATAACCACTAGATGGCAGCAGAAGACCACTAATTGGCTCATTCAGCTAGTACTGTTTTTATGAATTCATGCCAAAACATTAATAAATTAACTGTTATAACATTTTAAATCTCATTGAATTGATGTTTTCCATTTTGTTCATACAGATGTATCAGTTTTAACAATTTTGCCACATTATGATTACAGTTTAACCTGAAAATGACATCTAAACTCTAAAAAAGAGCAGACTTGCAATAAGTTTACTGCCACCAATAACTTATTTCAAATACCTATATCTGCAACAAAATGTGTGTGTGTGTGTGCATATGCTTATAGAGTATACATATATTAGTCTAATCATTTACTTTCAGTGTGTGTGTCTGTCTGTTAGCCTGTTCTCCATTTTGGATGTGTTTAACTGTCATCCATGCATCCAGGTTGGCTCTGACCACCTCAGAGGCCTTAATGTGCTTGAACCCCGGTAAAATGCTGCTTGCAGCTTTAATTATTATTATTATTATTATTATTATTATTATTATTATTATTATTCTCCACTCAAACTGTTCGTGCAGCCCAAACCGTAAGGCCTAGAAAGCTGAAATTTGGTCAGAATGTAGTAGTCCGGCCTTCTTGTCAGATACCGAGTCTCGACCCAATCGGCCTAACGGGGGCGCTACAGCGCAAAAAGCAAAAATTTTGGACATTTTTGGCCGTAAATCGTATACCGTTAGCCGTAGACTCAAAAACATGGCATTGTTGCAATCCTTGGGTTAGCCCGAACAAAAGTGCACGGCGCCTTTTTGGGGTCTACGACGCACCGTTTTCTCGCAAAATCGAGCTATATCCGAAACCTACTTTTGCGAACTAGTCCTAGGATTTTCAACCAATCAGAACCAAACCACTTCATGAATATTCCCTGGACACTCAATATCAATAATTATCAAAAAAAAGTTGAAATTTCAATTCTTACACGAAACAGTACGCCAAAAAGCGTCTATTCTAACGTTAGCCAAATGCTATTTTGACTATAACTCTTGAACGGAATGAGATATCTTCACCAAACTCGGTATACGTATGTATGAGCTCAATCTTTGGTCAAATCAAAAAAATTGCGCATCTCTGCCACTTGGGGGCGCTATAAGATAGAAAAAACACATAAATTGCTATAACTAGGCAACCGTTGGCTCGATCGACTTGAAAATCGGTATGCAGTGTCTTGGTCTGAAGGGGCACAAGTACCTATGAGGACATTTGCATATCTCAAAAAACATGGCCGCCATTGGCCAAACAAATTTAAGCACCTATTTGAAAGGGTTAACGGATGTTGATCGGAACGAAACTCGCTGGGTACGTTCGACTCATGAACCTTAAGGTCTGTAAGAATTTTGAAAGAAATCGGCCACTAGTTGGCGCTAACGAGTTTTATGGCTCTGTAATCACGTGGTGTTTCACATATCAACACAATATCCATATCATTTGATAGATCTCCTCGTAATGCACAACTTTGCCTCAAGAACCATTGCTGTCAATCAAATCGTTCAATTGTTATTCACAAATATGTTAAAAACCTACTTTTGCGAACTAGTCCTAGGTTTTTTGCCCGATCGGAACCAAACCACTGCAGTAATATTCTCTGGACTCTCTAGATCAATAATTATTAAAAAAATGTTGAATTTTGTCCTTTGGTTAGCTATAACGGGGTAATTTAGAAAAAGGGGTGTGGCAAAACATACCCCAAAGCCTATAAAACCTAAAGGAAAACTCAAAACTTTATGAAACTCAGTGAAATCATGTATCAGGTGACTCTTAACAAGCATGCAAAGTTTCATGGAGATCAGACCATAGGTGGCGCTATAACAGTAGAAAAGGTCTCAAAACACAAGATTTAGATGGTAAATGGCCTCAAATTGTTTGAAAATGTTCATATATTCACTCAAAAACACTTAATCTTCATATCATATGATAAAACTCCTCATTCTGAACAACTTTGCCTCTGAGACCAATGTTGTCAATAAAGCTGTTAATTAAATATTCAAGATTATTTAAAAAAGTTACTTTGGCATACTTGTGATACGGTTTAAGATGAAAATCAATAAAACCACTGAAGTACAATTCTCTAGACTCTGAAGGTCAATAATTATCAAAAACATGTTGAACAATTGCATTTGGGCAACTATAAACCAATAATTTTATAATATGTTATTTGCATAGTGTACACAAAGGCCTATTTATACAAACAGAAAGCCCACAAATTATCAAAACTGTGTAAAATAATGCATAAATTCATTCTAAACAAGCATGCAAAATTTAAGAGGGATTGGGCAAAAAAACACTAAGAGTTATAAAGGATTAACACATTGATGTATGAGAAATTGCCATTTATAACCACTAGATGGCAGCGGAAACCACTAATGGGCTCATTCAGCTAATTTAAACAGTACAGTTGAAAGGATGTATGAATTAATGCCTAAACAATAAAAAAACACTGTTACAACATTTCAAATCTCATTGAGTTAAAGTTTTCCATTTTGTTCATACAGACATATCAGTTTTTAAAATTTTCCACATTATGATTACAGTGAAACCTGACAATGACATCTAAAATCTTAAAAACGAGTTTAATCATTTAATTTCAGTGTGTGTGTCTGTCTGTCAGACTATTCTCCATTTTGGATGTGTTTAACGGTCATCCGTACGTCCAGGTTGGCTCTGACCACCTAAGATGCCTTAAATGCTTGAACCCCGTAAATGCTGCTTGCAGCTTTAATTATTATTATTATTATTATTCTCCACTCAAACTGATCGTGCAGCCCAAACCGTAAGGCCTAGAGAGCTGAAACTTGGTCAGATGGTAGAAGTCCGGCCTTCTTGTCAGATCCAAAGGCTCGCCCCAATCGGCCTAAAGGGGGCGCTACAGTGATCAAAAATGCGTTAGTGCTAATAACTCCTAAACCGCTTATCATAGAGCCAAAAATTTAACATTTCCGGAATCCGTGGGTCATGCGAAATTAAAAACGGTCACTCTGATTTTGGGTCTAGGAGGCCTCGTTTTTTCGCAAATTTGACGTATGTCCAAAACCTACTTTTGCAAACTAGTCCTAGGTTTTTCGCCCAATCTGAACCAAACCACTGCAGAAATGTTCTCTGGCCAGGAAATATCAATAATTATCAAAAAAAAGTTGAAATTTCGACTCGCTGTCGTAATGGGATGCCAAAACGTTCGAAAGTCGAGGACCAATTTTACGCAACAGGCTATAACTCGTGAAAGAAATAAGATATCTTAACCAAACTTACTACACATTTGTAAGACCTAAAACTTTGGTCAAATAAAAAAAATTGCACACCTCTGCCACTTGGGGGCGCTATAAAAAGAAAAAACACAAAAATGGCTATAACTAGGCTACTGTTGACTCGATCGACCTAAAAATTGGTATGCAGTGTCTTTGTCTGAAGGGGCAAAAGTACCTATGAGGACATTTGCATATCTCAAAAAACATGGCCGCCATTGGCCAAACAATTTTAAGCACCTATTTGAAAGGGTTAACGGATGTTGATCGGAACGAAACTCGCTGGGTGCGTTCGACTCATGAACCTTAAGGTCTGTAAGAATTTTGAAAGAAATCGGCCACTAGTTGGCGCTAACGAGTTTATTGGCTCTGTAATCACGTGGTGTTTCACTTATCAACACAATATGCATATCATTTGATAGATCTCCTCATAATGCACAACTTTGCCTCAAGAACCATTGCTGTCAATCAAATCGTTCAAATGTTATTCACAAATATGTTAAAAACCTACTTTTACGAACTAGTCCTAGGTTTTTTGTCCGATCGGAACCAAACTACTGCAGTAATATTCTGTGGACTCTCTAGATCAATAATTATCAAAAAAATGTTGAATTTTGTCCTTTGGTTAGCTGTAAAGGGGTAATTTAATAAAAGGGGTGTGGCCAAACATACCCCAAAGCCTATAAAACCTAAACGAAAACTCAAAACTTTATGAAACTTCGTGAAATCATGTAACAGGTGACTCTTAACAAGCATGCAAAGTTTCATGGAGATCGGATCATAGGTGGCGCTATAACAGTTGAAAAAGCCTCAAAAACACACATTTTCAATAGAAAATGATCACAATTTGTAGGACATGTTCATACATTCACACAAACACTAGATCTTCATATCATATGATAGATCTCCTCTTTGTGAACAACTTTGCCTCAAGGAGCGAAGATGTCAATCAAATCGTTCAATTGTTATTCACAAATATGTTAAAAACCTACTTTTGCGAACTAGTCCCAGATTTTTTACCCGATCGAAACCAAACCACTGCAGTAATTTTCTCTGGACTCTCTAGATCAATAATTATCAAAAAAATTTTGAATTTTGTCCTTTGGTTAGCTTTAACTGGCTAAATTAGAAAAGGGGCGTGACCAAAATACCCAAAAGCATATAAAACCTAAACGAAAACTCAAAACTTTATGAAACTTGGTGAAAACATGTAACAGGTGACTCTTAACAAGCATGCAAATTTTCATGGAGATCGGACCACAGGTGGCGCTATGACAGTAGAAAAGGTCTCAAAACATAAGATTGATATGGTAAATGGCCTCAAATTGTCTGAAAATGCTCATATATTCACATAAACACTAGATCTTCATATCATATGATAGATCTCCTCATTCTGAACAACTTTTGGGACCAATGTTGTCAATAAAGCTGTTAATTAAATATTAAAGATTATTTAAAAAAGTTACTTTGGCAAAGTAGTCCAAGGCTTTAAGCTGAAAATCAATAAAACCACTGAAGTACAATTCTCTAGACTCTGAAGGTCAATAATAATCAAAAACATGTTGAAAAATTGCATTTGGACAACTATAAACCAGTGATTGTATAATATGTTCTTTTCACAGTGTACACAAAGGCCTATTTATACAAACAGAAAGCCCACAAACTATCAAAACTGTGTAAAATAAAGCCTAATTTCATTCTAAACAAGCATGCAAAATTTAAGAGAGATTGGGCAAAAAACATTACACTATAACAGTTATGTTTAAAAACAGTGTTGTTTGAGTAAATGCAACCACTAGATGGCAGCGGAAGACCACTAATGGGCTCATTCAGCAAATTGAAACAGTACTTTTGAGAAGATTTATGAATTCATGCCTAAACAATAAAAAAAAACACTGTTACAACATTTTAAATCTCACTGAGTTAAAGTTTTCCATTTTGTTCATACAGACTTACCAGTTTTTAAAATTTTGCCACATTATGATTACAGTGAAACCTGAAAATGACATCCAAACTCTTAAAACTAGTTTAATCATTTAATTTCAGTGCGTGTGTCTGTCTGTCAGCCTATTCTCCGTTTTGGATGTGTTTAACTGTCATCCGTACATCCAGGTTGGCTCAGACCACCTCAGAGGCCTTAATGTGCTTGAACCCCGTAAATGCTGCTTGCAGCTTTAATTATTATTATTATTATTATTATTCTCCACTCAAACTGTTCGTGCAGCCCAAACCGTAAGGCCTAGAAAGCTGAAATTTGGTCAGAATGTAGTAGTCCGGCCTTCTTGTCAGATACCGAGTCTCGACCCAATCGGCCTAACGGGGGCGCTACAGCGCAAAAAACTAAAATTTTGGACATTTTTGGCCGTAAATCGTAAACCGTTAGCCGTAGACTCAAAAACATGGCATTGTTGCAATCCTTGGGTTAGCCCGAACAAAAGTGCACAGGCGCCTTTTTGGGGTCTACGACGCACCGTTTTCTCGCAAAATCGAGCTATATCCGAAACCTACTTTTGCGAACTAGTCCTAGGATTTTCAACCAATCAGAACCAAACCAATTCATAAATATTCCCTGGACACTCAATATCAATAATTATCAAAAAAAAGTTGAAATTTCAATTCTTACGCGAAACAGTACGCCAAAAAGCGTCTATGCTAACGTTAGCCAAATGCTATTTTGACTATAACTCTTGAACGGAATGAGATATCTTCACCAAACTCGGTACACATATGTATGAGCTCAATCTTTGGTCAAATCAAAAAAATTGCGCATCTCTGCCACTTGGGGGCGCTATAAGATAGAAAAAACACATAAATTGCTATAACTAGGCAACCGTTGGCTCGATCGACTTGAAAATCGGTATGCAGTGTCTTGGTCTGAAGGGGCACAAGTACCTATGAGGACATTTGCATATCTCAAAAAACATGGCCGCCATTGGCCAAACAAATTTAAGCACCTATTTGAAAGGGTTAACGGATGTTGATCGGAACGAAACTCGCTGGGTACGTTCGACTCATGAACCTTAAGGTCTGTAAGAATTTTGAAAGAAATCGGCCACTAGTTGGCGCTAACGAGTTTTATGGCTCTGTAATCACGTGGTGTTTCACATATCAACACAATATGCATATCATTTGATAGATCTCCTCGTAATGCACAACTTTGCCTCAAGAACCATTGCTGTCAATCAAATCGTTCAATTGTTATTCACAAATATGTTAAAAACCTACTTTTGCGAACTAGTCCTAGGTTTTTGCCCGATCGGAACCAAACCACTGCAGTAATATTCTGTGGACTCTCTAGATCAATAATTATTAAAAAAATGTTGAATTTTGTCCTTTGGTTAGCTGTAACGGGGTAATTTAGAAAAAGGGGTGTGGCCAAACATACCCCAAAGCCTATAAAACCTAAAGGAAAACTCCAAAACTTTATGAAACTCAGTGAAATCATGTAACAGGTGACTCTTAACAAGCATGCAAAGTTTCATGGAGATCAGACCATAGGTGGCGCTATAACAGTAGAAAAGGTCTCAAAACACAAGATTTATATGGTAAATGGCCTCAAATTGTTTGAAAATGTTCATATATTCACTCAAAAACACTAAATCTTCATATCATATGATACATCTCCTCATTCTGAACAACTTTGCCTCTGGGACCAATGTTGTCAATAAAGCTGTTAATTAAATATTCAAGATTATTTTAAAAAGTTACTTTGGCATACTTGTGATACGGTTTAAGATGAAAATCAATAAAACCACTGAAGTACAATTCTCTAGACTCTGAAGGTCAATAATTATCAAAAACATGTTGAACAATTGCATTTGGGCAACTATAAACCAATAATTTTATAATATGTTATTTGCATAGTGTACACAAAGGCCTATTTATACAAACAGAAAGCCCACAAATTATCAAAACTGTGTAAAATAATGCATGATTTCATTCTAAACAAGCATGCAAAATTTAAGAGAGATTGGGCAAAAAAAAATTACAACACTATAACAGTTATGTTTTAAAACACAGTGTTGTTTGAGTAAATGCAATTTATAACCACTAGATGGCAGCGGAAGACCACTAATGGGCTCATTCAGCTAAGTTAAACAGTACTGTTTTCATGAATTCATGCCAAAACATTAATAAATTAACTGTTATAACATTTTAAATCTCATTGAATTGATGTTTTCCATTTTGTTTATACAGATGTATCAGTTTTTACAATTTTGCCACATTATGATTACAGTTTAACCTGAAAATGACATCTAAACTCTGAAAAAGAGAAGACTTGCAATAATTTTATGTCACCTATCACTTATTTCAAATACCTATATCTGCAACAAAATGTTTGTGCATGTATATGTGTGTCTTTGTGTGTGTGTGGTGTGTGCATATGCTTATAGAGTATACATATATTAGTCTAATCATTTACTTTCAGTGTGTGTGTCTGTCTGTTAACCTGTTCTCCATTTTGGATGTGTTTAAATGTCATCCATACATCCAGGTTGGCTCTGACCACCTCAGAGGCCTTAATGTGCTTGAACCCCGGTAAAATGCTGCTTGCAGCTTTAATTAGGGTTCAAGCACGCAGTGCTGAAACCCTATTGAATGTTAGGATTTTATTATATATTATTATTATATTCTTCCGCCCTAGAACTGAACGTGCAGCCCAAACCGTAAGCCTAGAGAGCTGAAAATTTGACAGATCGTAGAGCTCATTTGGGGAGAACTTATCAAAGTCTCAGCCCAATCGGCCAACGGGGGCGCTACAGCGCAAAAAAACAAAAATTTTCGACATTTTTGCCCGTGAATCGTAAACCGTTAGCCATAAACTCAAAAACCATGGCATCGTAGCAATCCTTGGGTTAGCCCGAACAAAAGTGCACGGCGCCTTTTTGGGGTCTACGACGCACCGTTTTCTCGCAAAATCGAGCTATATCCGAAACCTACTTTTGCGAACTAGTCCTAGGATTTTCAACCAATCAGAACCAAACCACTTCAGAAATATTCCCTGGACACTCAATATCAATAATTATCAAAAAAAAGTTGAAATTTCAATTCTTACGCGAAACAGTACACCAAAAAGCGTCTATGCTAACGTTAGCCAAATGCTATTTTGACTATAACTCTTGAACGGAATGAGATATCTTCACCAAACTCGGTACACATATGTATGAGCTCAATCTTTGGTCAAATCAAAAAAAATTGCGCATCTCTGCCACTTGGGGGCGCTATAAGATAGAAAAAACACATAAATTGCTATAACTAGGCAACCGTTGGCTCGATCGACTTGAAAATCGGTATGCAGTGTCTTGGTCTGAAGGGGCACAAGTACCTATGAGGACATTTGCATATCTCAAAAAACATGGCCGCCATTGGCCAAACAAATTTAAGCACCTATTTGAAAGGGTTAACGGATGTTGATCGGAACGAAACTCGCTGGGTACGTTCGACTCATGAACCTTAAGGTCTGTAAGAATTTTGAAAGAAATCGGCCACTAGTTGGCGCTAACGAGTTTTATGGCTCTGTAATCACGTGGTGTTTCACATATCAACACAATATGCATATCATTTGATAGATCTCCTCATAATGCACAACTTTGCCTCAAGAACCATTGCTGTCAATCAAATCGTTCAATTGTTATTCACAAATATGTTAAAAACCTACTTTTGCGAACTAGTCCTAGGTTTTTTGTCCGATCGGAACCAAACCACTGCAGTAATATTCTGTGGACTCTCTAGATCAATAATTATTAAAAAAATGTTGAATTTTGTCCTTTGGTTAGCTGTAAAGGGGTAATTTAGAAAAAGGGGTGTGGCCAAACATACCCCAAAGCCTATAAAACCTAAAGGAAAACTCAAAACTTTATGAAACTCAGTGAAATCATGTAACAGGTGACTCTTAACAAGCATGCAAAGTTTCATGGAGATCAGACCATAGGTGGCGCTATAACAGTAGAAAAGGTCTCAAAACACAAGATTTATATGGTAAATGGCCTCAAATTGTTTGAAAATGTTCATATATTCACTCAAAAACACTAGATCTTCATATCATATGATAAATCTCCTCATTCTGAACAACTTTGCCTCTGGGACCAATGTTGTCAATAAAGCTGTTAATTAAATATTCAAGATTATTTTAAAAAGTTACTTTGGCATACTTGTGATACGGTTTAAGATGAAAATCAATAAAACCACTGAAGTACAATTCTCTAGACTCTGAAGGTCAATAATTATCAAAAACATGTTGAACAATTGCATTTGGGCAACTATAAACCAATAATTTTATAATATGTTATTTGCATAGTGTACACAAAGGCCTATTTAATACAAACAGAAAGCCCACAAATTATCAAAACTGTGTAAAATAATGCATGATTTCATTCTAAACAAGCATGCAAAATTTAAGAGAGATTGGGCAAAAAAAAATACAACACTATAACAGTTATGTTTAAAACACAGTGTTGTTTGAGTAAATGCAATTTATAACCACTAGATGGCAGCGGAAGACCACTAATGGGCTCATTCAGCTAGTTAAACAGTACTGTTATTCATGAATTCATGCCAAAACATTAATAAATTAACTGTTATAACATTTTAAATCTCATTGAATTGATGTTTTCCATTTTGTTCATACAGATGTATCAGTTTTTACAATTTTGCCACATTATGATTACAGTTTAACCTGAAAATGACATCTAAACTCTAAAAAGAGAAGACTTGCAATAAGTTTATGTCACCTATCACTTATTTCAAATACCTATATCTGCAACAAAATGTTTGTGCATGTATATGTGTGTCTTTGTGTGTGTGTGTGTGTGCATATGCTTATAGAGTATACATATATTAGTCTAATCATTTACTGTCAGTGTGTGTGTCTGTCTGTTAGCCTGTTCTCCATTTTGGATGTGTTTAAATGTCATCCAAACATCCAGGTTGGCTCTGACCACCTCAGAGGCCTTAATGTGCTTGAACCCCGGTAAAATGCTGCTTGCAGCTTTAATTATTATTATTATTCTTTCCGCCTTAAAACTGAACGGGCAGCCCAAACCGTAAGGCCTAGAGAGCTGAAACTTGGTCAAAAGGTAGTAGTCTTGCTCGCTACTCAGATGCAAAGATCCAGCCCAATCGGCCAGTGGGGGGCGCTACAGCGATCAAATATGCGTTTTTGCTAATAGCTCCTAAACCGCTTATCGTAGACTCAAAAATTTAACATTTCTGGAATCCTGGGTCAAGCGAAATTAAAAACAGTCACTCTGATTTTGGGTCTAGGAGGCCTCGTTTTTTCGCAAACTTGACGTATGTCCAAAACCTACTTTTGCGAACTAGTCCTAGGTTTTTCACCCAATCAGAACCAAACTACTGCAGAAATGTTCTCTGTCCAGTGAATATCAATAATTATCAAAAAAAGTAGAAATTTCGACTCACTGTCGTAATGGGATGCCAAAATGTTCGAAAGTCGAGGACCAATTTTACGCAAACAGGCTATAACTCATGAATGAAATGAGATATCTAACCAAACTCGCTGAACATTTGTATGAGCTAAAACTTTGGTCAAATAAAAAAAATTGCACACCTCTGCCACTTGGGGGCGCTATAAAAAGAAAAAAACACATAAATGGCTATAACTAAGCAACCATTGGCTTGATCGACTTGAAAATTGGTATGCAGTGTCTTGGTCTGAAGGGACACAAGTACCTATGAGGACATTTGCATATCTCAAAAAACATGGCCGCCATTGGCATAACAATTTTAAGCACCTATTTGAAAGGGTTAACGGATGTTGATCAGAACGAAACTCGCTGGGTACATTCGACTCATGAACCTTAAGGTCTGTAAGAATTTTGAAAGAAATCGGCCACTAGTTGGCGCTAACGAGTTTTATGGCTCTGTAATCACGTGGTGTTTCACATATCAACACAATATGCATATCATTTGATAGATCTCCTCATAATGCACAACTTTGCCTCAAGAACCATTGCTGTCAATCAAATCGTTCAATTGTTATTCACAAATATGTTAAAAACCTACTTTTGCGAACTAGTCCTAGGTTTTTTGTCCGATCGGAACCAAACCACTGCAGTAATATTCTGTGGACTCTCTAGATCAATAATTATCAAAAAAATGTTGAATTTTGTCCTTTGGTTAGCTGTAAAGGGGTAATTTAGAAAAAGGGGTGTGGCCAAACATACCCCAAAGCCTATAAAACCTAAACGAAAACTCAAAACTTTATGAAACTCGGTGAAATCATGTAACAGGTGACTCTTAACAAGCATGCAAAGTTTCATGGAGATCAGACCATAGGTGGCGCTATAACAGTAGAAAAGGTCTCAAAACACAAGATTTATATGGTAAATGGCCTCAAATTGTTTGAAAATGCTCATATATTCACTCAAAAACACTAAATCTTCATATCATATGATAGATCTCCTCATTCTGAACAACTTTGCCTCTGGGACCAATGTTGTCAATAAAGCTGTTAATTAAATATTCAAGATTATTTTAAAAAAGTTACTTTGGCATACTTGTGATACGGTTTAAGATGAAAATCAATAAAACCACTGAAGTACAATTCTCTAGACTCTGAAGGTCAATAATTATCAAAAACATGTTGAACAATTGCATTTGGCAACTATAAACCAGTAATTTTATAATATGTTCTTTTCATAGTGCACACAAAGGCCTATTAATACAAACAGAAAGCCCACAAATTATCAAAACTGTGTAAAATAATGCATAATTTCATTCTAAACAAGCATGCAAAATTTAAGAGAGATTGGGCAAAAAAAAATACAACACTATAACAGTTATGTTTAAAACACAGTGTTGTTTGAGTAAATGCAATTTATAACCACTAGATGGCAGCGGAAGACCACTAATGGGCTCATTCAGCTAGTAACTGTTTTTATGAATTCATGCCAAACATTAATAAATTAACTGTTATAACATTTTAAATCTCATTGAATTGATGTTTTCCATTTTGTTCATACAGATGTATCAGTTTTAACAATTTTGCCACATTATGATTAAAGTTTAACCTGAAAATGACATCTAAACTCTAAAAAAGAGAAGACTAAGTTTACTGTCGCCTATCACTTATTTCAAATACCTATATCTGCAACAAAATGTGTGTGTGTGTGTGTGTGTGTGCATATGCTTATAGAGTATACATATATTAGTCCTAATCATTTACTTTCAGTGTGTGTGTCTGTCTGTTAGCCTGTTCTCCATTTTGGATGTGTTTAAATGTCATCCATGCATCCAGGTTGGCTCTGACCACCTCAGAGGCCTTAATTTGCTTGAACCCCGGTAAAATGCTGCTTGCAGCTTTAATTATTATTATTAGGGGTTCAAGCACGCAGTGCTGAAACCCTATTGTAATTGTTAGGATTTTTATTAGGGGTTCAAGCACGCAGTGCTGAAACCCTCTTGTAATTGTTAGGATTTTTATTATTATTATTATTCTTCTGCCCTAGAACTGAACGTGCAGCCCAAACCGTAAGGCCTAGAGAGCTGAAATTTGGACAGATCGTAGAGCTCATTTGGGGAGAACTTATCAAAGTCTCAGCCCAATCGGCCTAACGGGGGCGCTACAGCGCAAAAACAAAAATTTTGGACATTTTTGGCCGTAAATCGTATACCGTTAGCCGTAGACTCAAAAACATGGCATCGTTGCAATCCTTGGGTTAGCCCGAACAAAAGTGCACGGCGCCTTTTTGGGGTCTACGACGCACCGTTTTCTCGCAAAATCGAGCTATATCCGAAACCTACTTTTGCGAACTAGTCCTAGGATTTTCAACCAATCAGAACCAAACCACTTCAGAAATATTCCCTGGACACTCAATATCAATAATTATCAAAAAAAAGTTGAAATTTCAATTCTTACGCGAAACAGTACACCAAAAAGCGTCTATGCTAACGTTAGCCAAATGCTATTTTGACTATAACTCTTGAACGGAATGAGATATCTTCACCAAACTTGGTACACATATGTATGAGCTCAATCTTTGGTCAAATCAAAAAAATTGCGCATCTCTGCCACTTGGGGGCGCAATAAGATAGAAAAAACACATAAATGGCTATAACTAGGCAACCGTTGGCTCGATCGACTTGAAAATTGGTATGCAGTGTCTTGGTCTGAAGGGGCACAAGTACCTATGAGGACATTTGCATATCTCAAAAAACATGGCCGCCATTGGCCAAACAAATTTAAGCACCTATTTGAAAGGGTTAACGGATGTTGATCGGAACGAAACTCGCTGGGTACGTTCGACTCATGAACCTTAAGGTCTGTAAGAATTTTGAAAGAAATCGGCCACTAGTTGGCGCTAACGAGTTTTATGGCTCTGTAATCACGTGGTGTTTCACATATCAACACAATATGCATATCATTTGATAGATCTCCTCGTAATGCACAACTTTGCCTCAAGAACCATTGCTGTCAATCAAATCGTTCAATTGTTATTCACAAATATGTTAAAAACCTACTTTTGCGAACTAGTCCTAGGTTTTTTGCCCGATCGGAACCAAACCACTGCAGTAATATTCTGTGGACTCTCTAGATCAATAATTATTAAAAAAATGTTGAATTTTGTCCTTTGGTTAGCTGTAACGGGGTAATTTAGAAAAAGGGGTGTGGCCAAACATACCCCAAAGCCTATAAAACCTAAAGGAAAACTCAAAACTTTATGAAACTCAGTGAAATCATGTATCAGGTGACTCTTAACAAGCATGCAAAGTTTCATGGAGATCAGACCATAGGTGGCGCTATAACAGTAGAAAAGGTCTCAAAACACAAGATTTATATGGTAAATGGCCTCAAATTGTTTGAAAATGCTCATATATTCACTCAAAAACACTAAATCTTCATATCATATGATAGATCTCCTCATTCTGAACAACTTTGCCTCTGGGACCAATGTTGTCAATAAAGCTGTTAATTAAATATTCAAGATTATTTTAAAAAGTTACTTTGGCATACTTGTGATACGGTTTAAGATGAAAATCAATAAAACCACTGAAGTACAATTCTCTAGACTCTGAAGGTCAATAATTATCAAAAACATGTTGAACAATTGCATTTGGGCAACTATAAACCAGTAATTTTATAATATGTTATTTCATAGTGTACACAAAGGCCTATTAATACAAACAGAAAGCCCACAAATTATCAAAACTGTGTAAAATAATGCATAATTTCATTCTAAACAAGCATGCAAAATTTAAGAGAGATTGGGCAAAAAAAAAAAACACTATAACAGTTATGTTTAAAACACAGTGTTGTTTGAGTAAATGCAATTTATAACCACTAGATGGCAGCGGAAGACCACTAATGGGCTCATTCAGTTAAGTTGAACAGTACTGTTGAAAGGATTCATGAATTCATGCCAAAACATTAAAAATGTAACTGTTATAACATTTTAAATCTCATTGAGTCAATGTTTTCCATTTTGTTTCATACAGATATATCAGTTTTTACAATTTTGCCACATTATGATTACAGTTTAACCTGAAAATGACATCTAAACTCTTAAAAAGAGAAGACTTGCAATAAGTTTATTGTCACCTATCACTTATTTCAAATACCTATATCTGCAACAAAATGTTTGTGCATGTATATGTGTGTCTTTGTGTGTGTGTGTGTGTGTGTGTGTGTGCATATGCTTATAGAGTATACATATATTAGTCTAATCATTTACTTTCAGTGTGTGTGTCTGTCTGTTAGCCTGTTCTCCATTTTGGATGTGTTTAAATGTCATCCATGCATCCAGGTTGGCTCAGACCACCTCAGAGGCCTTAATGTGCTTGAACCCCGGTAAATGCTGCTTGCAGCTTTAATTATTATATTATTATTATTATTATTCTTCCGCCCTAGAACTGAACGTGCAGCCCAAACCGTAAGGCCTAGAGAGCTGAAATTTGGACAGATCGTAGAGCTCATTTTGGGGAGAACTTATCAAAGTCTCAGCCCAATCGGCCAAACGGGGGCGCTATAGCGCAAAAAACAAAAATTTTGGACGTTTTTGGCCGTGAATCGTAAACCGTTAGCCATAAACTCAAAAACATGGCATCATAGCAATCCTTGGGTTAGCCCGAACAAAAGTGCACGGCGCCTTTTTGGGGTCTACGACGCACCGTTTTCTCGCAAAATCGAGCTATATCCGAAACCTACTTTTGCGAACTAGTCCTAGGATTTTCAACCAATCAGAACCAAACCACTTCATAAATATTCCCTGGACACTCAATATCAATAATTATCAAAAAAAAGTTGAAATTTCAATTCTTACGCGAAACAGTACGCCAAAAAGCGTCTATAGTAACGTTGGCCAAATGCTATTTTAACTATAACTCTTGAACGGAATGAGATAACTTCACCAAACTTGGTACACATATGTATGAGCTCAATCTTTGGGTCAAATAAAAAAAATTGCGCATCTCTGCCACTTGGGGGCGCAATAAGATAGAAAAAACACATAAATGGCTATAACTAGGCAACCGTTGGCTCGATCGACTTGAAAATTGGTATGCAGTGTCTTGGTCTGAAGGGGCACAAGTACCTATGAGGACATTTGCATATCTCAAAAAACATGGCCGCCATTGGCCAAACAATTTTAAGCACCTATTTGAAAGGGTTAACGGATGTTGATCGGAACGAAACTCGCTGGGTACGTTCGACTCATGAACCTTAAGGTCTGTAAGAATTTTGAAAGAAATCGGCCACTAGTTGGCGCTAACGAGTTTTATGGCTCTGTAATCACGTGGTGTTTCACATATCAACACAATATGCATATCATTTGATAGATCTCCTCATAATGCACAACTTTGCCTCAAGAACCATTGCTGTCAATCAAATCGTTCAATTGTTATTCACAAATATGTTAAAAACCTACTTTTGCGAACTAGTCCTAGATTTTTTGCCCGATCGGAACCAAACCACTGCAGTAATATTCTGTGGACTCTCTAGATCAATAATTATCAAAAAAATGTTGAATTTTGTCCTTTGGTTAGCTGTAAAGGGGTAATTTAGAAAAAGGGGTGTGGCCAAACATACCCCAAAGCCTATAAAACCTAAAGGAAAACTCAAAACTTTATGAAACTAGTGAAATCATGTAACAGGTGACTCTTAACAAGGCATGCAAAGTTTCATGGAGATCGATCCATAGGTGGCGCTATAACAGTAGAAAAGGTCTCAAAACACAAGATTTATATGGTAAATGGCCTCAAATTGTTTGAAAATGCTCATATATTCACTCAAAAACACTAAATCTTCATATCATATGATAGATCTCCTCATTCTGAACAACTTTGCCTCTGGGACCAATGTTGTCAATAAAGCTGTTAATTAAATATTCAAGATTATTTTAAAAAGTTACTTTGGCATACTTGTGATACGGTTTAAGATGAAAATCAATAAAACCACTGAAGTACAATTCTCTAGACTCTGAAGGTCAATAATTATCAAAAACATGTTGAACAATTGCATTTGGACAACTATAAACCAGTAATTTTATAATATGTTCTTTTCATAGTGTACACAAAGGCCTATTAATACAAACAGAAAGCCCACAAATTATCAAAACTGTGTAAAATAATGCATAATTTCATTCTAAACAAGCATGCAAAATTTAAGAGAGATTGGGCAAAAAAAAAAAAAAACACTATAACAGTTATGTTTAAAAACAGTGTTGCTTGAGTAAATGCAATTTATAACCACTAGATGGCAGCGGAAGACCACTAATGGGCTCATTCAGTAAGTTGAACAGTACTGTTGAAAGGATTCATGAATTCATGCCAAAACATTAAAAATGTAACTGTTATAACATTTTAAATCTCATTGAGTCAATGTTTTCCATTTTGTTCATACAGATATATCAGTTTTTACAATTTTGCCACATTATGATTACAGTTTAACCTGAAAATGACATCTAAACTCTTAAAAAGAGAAGACTTGCAATAAGTTTATTGTCACCTATCACTTATTTCAAATACCTATATCTGCAACAAAATGTTTGTGCATGTATATGTGTGTCTTTGTGTGTGTGTGTGTGTGTGTGTGCATATGCTTATAGAGTATACATATATTAGTCTAATCATTTACTTTCAGTGTGTGTGTCTGTCTGTTAGCCTGTTCTCCATTTTGGATGTGTTTAATGTCATCCATGCATCCAGGTTGGCTCAGACCACCTCAGAGGCCTTAATGTGCTTGAACCCCGGTAAAATGCTGCTTGCAGCTTTAATTATTATTATTATTATTCCGCCTTAAAACTGAACGTGCAGCCCAAACCGTAAGGCCTAGAGAGCTGAAATTTGGTCAGATCGTAGAGTCATGCTGGCTACCAGATACAAAGTCTCAGCCCAATCGGCCTAACGGGGGCGCTACAGCGCAAAAAACAAAAATTTTTGACATTTTTGGCCGCAAGGTCGTATTATACCGTTAGCCGTAGACTTCAAAAAACATGGCATCGTTGCAATCCTTGGGGTTAGCCCCGAACAAAAGTTGCACGGCTGCCTTTTTTGGGTCTACGACGCACCGTTTTCCCTCGCAAAATCGAGCTATATCCTGAAACCGTACTTTTGGCGAAACTAGTCCTAGGGATTTTCAAGCCAGATCAGAACCCAAAACCTACTTCAGAAATATTCCCTGGACACTCATATCAATAATTATCAAAAAAAAAGTTGAAATTTCAATTCTTACGCGAACAGTACGCCAAAAAGCGTCTATAGCTAACGTTAGCCAAATGCTATTTGACTATAACTCTTGAACGGAATGAGATATCTTCCACCAAACTGGGTACACATATGTATGAGCTCAATCTTATGGTCAAACAAAAAAAATTGCGCATCTCTGCCACTTGGGGGCGCATAAGATAGAAAAAACACATAAATGGCTATAACTAGGCAACCGTTGGCTCGATCGACTTGAAAATTGGTATGCAGTGTCTTGGTCTGAAGGGGCACAAGTACCTATGAGGACATTTGCATATCTCAAAAAACATGGCCGCCATTGGCCAAACAATTTTAAGCACCTATTTGAAAGGGTTAACGGATGTTGATCGGAACGAAACTCGCTGGGTACGTTCGACTCATGAACCTTAAGGTCTGTAAGAATTTTGAAAGAAATCGGCCACTAGTTGGCGCTAACGAGTTTTATGGCTCTGTAATCACGTGGTGTTTCACATATCAACACAATATGCATATCATTTGATAGATCTCCTCATAATGCACAACTTTGCCTCAAGAACCATTGCTGTCAATCAAATCGTTCAATTGTTATTCACAAATATGTTAAAAACCTACTTTTGCGAACTAGTCCTAGATTTTTTGCCCGATCGGAACCAAACCACTGCAGTAATATTCTGTGGACTCTCTAGATCAATAATTATCAAAAAAATGTTGAATTTTGTCCTTTGGTTAGCTGTAAAGGGGTAATTTAGAAAAAGGGGTGTGGCCAAACATACCCCAAAGCCTATAAAACCTAAAGGAAAACTCAAAACTTTATGAAACTCAGGTGAAATCATGTAACAGGTGACTCTTAACAAGGCATGCAAAGTTTCATGGAGATCGACCATAGGTGGCGCTATAACAGTAGAAAAGGTCTCAAAACACAAGATTTATATGGTAAATGGCCTCAAATTGTTTGAAAATGCTCATATATTCACTCAAAAACACTAAATCTTCATATCATATGATAGATCTCCTCATTCTGAACAACTTTGCCTCTGGGACCAATGTTGTCAATAAAGCTGTTAATTAAATATTCAAGATTATTTTAAAAAGTTACTTTGGCAAAGTATTCCAAGGCTTTAAGATGAAAATCAATAAAACCACTGAAGTACAATTCTCTAGACTCTGAAGGTCAATAATTATCAAAAACATGTTGAACAATTGCATTTGGACAACTATAAACCAGTGATTTTATAATATGTTATTTGCATAGTGTACACAAAGGCCTATTAATACAAACAGAAAGCCCACAAATTATCAAAACTGTGTAAAATAATGCATAATTTCATTCTAAACAAGCATGCAAAATTTAAGAGAGATTGGGCAAAAAAAAACTAACAACTTATAAATGTTTAAACACAGTGTTGTTGAGTAAATGCAATTTATAACCACTAGATGGCAGCGGAAGACCACTAATGGGCTCATTCAGCTAAGTTAAACAGTACTGTTGAAAGGATTATGAATTCATGCCAAAACATTAAAAAATAACTGTTATAACATTTTAAATCTCATTGAGTCAATGTTTTCCATTTTGTTCATACAGATATATCAGTTTTAAATTTTGCCACATTATGATTACAGTGAAACCTGAAAATGACATCTAAACTCTTAAAAACGAGTTTAATCATTTAATTTCAGTGTGTGTGTCTGTCTGTTAGCCTATTCTCCATTTTGGATGTGTTTAACTGTCATCCATACATCCAGGTTGGCTCTGACCACCTCAGAGGCCTTAATGTGCTTGAACCCCGTAAATGCTGCTTGCAGCTTTAATTAGGGGTTCAAGCACGCAGTGCTGAAACCCTCTTGTAATTGTTAGGATTTTATTATTATTATTATTCTTCCGCCCTAGAACTGAACGTGCAGCCCAAACCGTAAGGCCTAGAGAGCTGAAATTTGGACAGATCGTAGAGCTCATTTTGGGGAGAACTTATCAAAGTCTCAGCCCAATCGGCCTAACGGGGGCGCTACAGCGCAAAAAACAAAAATTTTGGACATTTTTGGCCGCAGATCGTAAACCGTTAGCCGTAGACTCAAAAACAAGGCATCGTTGCAATCCTTGGGTTAGTCCGAACAAAAGTGCACAGCTGCATTTTTTGCTCTACGACGCACCGTTTTCTCGCAAAATCGAGCTATATCCGAAACCTACTTTTGCGAACTAGTCCTAGGATTTTCAACCAATCGGAACCAAACCACTTCAGAAATATTCCCTGGACACTCAATATCAATAATTATCAAAAAAAAGTTGAAATTTCAATTCTTACGCGAAACAGTACGCCAAAAAGCATCTATGCTAACGTTAGCCAAATGCTATTTTGACTATAACTCTTGAACGGAATGAGATATCTTCACCAAACTTGGTACACATATGTATGAGCTCAATCTTTGGTCAAACAAAAAAAATTGCGCATCTCTGCCACTTGGGGGCGCAATAAGATAGAAAAAACACATAAATGGATATAACTAGGCAACCGTTGGCTCGATCGACTTGAAAATTGATATGCAGTGTCTTGGTCTGAAGGGGCACAAGTACCTATGAGGACATTTGCATATCTCAAAAAACATGGCCGCCATTGGCCAAACAATTTTAAGCACCTATTTGAAAGGGTTAACGGATGTTGATCGGAACGAAACTCGCTGGGTACGTTCGACTCATGAACCTTAAGGTCTGTAAGAATTTTGAAAGAAATCGGCCACTAGTTGGCGCTAACGAGTTTATTGGCTCTGTAATCACGTGGTGTTTCACTTATCAACACAATATGCATATCATTTGATAGATCTCCTCATAATGCACAACTTTGCCTCAAGAACCATTGCTGTCAATCAAATCGTTCAATTGTTATTCACAATATGTTAAAAACCTACTTTTGCGAACTAGTCCTAGGTTTTTTGCCCGATCGGAACCAAACCACTGCAGTAATATTCTGTGGACTCTCTAGATCAATAATTATCAAAAAAATGTTGAATTTTGTCTTTGGTTAGCTTTAAATGGGTAATATAAAAAGGGGTGTGGCCAAACATACCCCAAAGCCTATAAAACCTAAACGAAAACTCAAAACTTTATGAAACTCGGTGAAAACATTTAACACGTGACTCTTAACAAGCATGCAAAATGTCATGGAGATCGGAACATAGGTGGCGCTATAACAGTTGAAAAAGCCTCAAAAACACACATTTTCAATAGAAAATGATCACAATTTGTAGGACATGTTCATACATTCACACAAACACTAGATCTTCATATCATATGATAGATCTCCTCTTTGTGAACAACTTTGCCTCAAGGAGCGAAGATGTCAATCAAATCGTTCAATTGCAATTCACAAATATGTCAAAAAGCTACTTTTGCGAACTAGTCCCAGGTTTTTTACCCGATCGAAACCAAACCACTGCAGTAATTTTCTCTGGACTCTCTAGATCAATAATTATCAAAAAAAAATTGAATTTTGTCCTTTGGTTAGCTATAACTGGCTAAATTAGAAAAGGGGCGTGACCAAAATACCCAAAAGCATATAAAACCTAAACGAAAACTCAAAACTTTATGAAACTTGGTGAAAACATGTAACAGCTGACCCTTAACAACCATGCAAATTTTCATGGAGATCGGACCATAGGTGGCGCTATAACAGTAGAAAAGGTCTCAAAACATAAGATTTACATGGTAAATGGCCTCAAATTGTCTGAAAATGCTCATATATTCACATAAACACTAGATCTTCATATCATATGATAGATCTCCTCATTCTGAACAACTTCTGGGACCAATGTTGTCAATAAAGCTGTTAATTAAATATTCAAGATTATTTAAAAAGTTACTTTGGCAAAGTAGTCCAAGGCTTTAAGCTGAAAATCAATAAAACCACTGAAGTACAATTCTCTAGACTCTGAAGGTCAATAATTATCCAAAACATGTTGAACAATTGCATTTGGACAACTATAAACCAGTGATTGTATAATATGTTCTTTTCACAGTGTACACAAAGGCCTATTAATACAAACAGAAAGCCACAAATTATCAAAACTGTGTAAAATAATGCCTAATTTCATTCTAAACAAGCATGCAAAATTTAAGAGAGATTGGGCAAAAAACATAACACTAAAACAGTTATGTTTAAAAACAGTGTTGTTTGAGTAAATGCAATTTATAACCACTAGATGGCAGCGGAAGACCACTAATGGGCTCATTCAGAAATTTAAACAGTACTTTTGAAAAGATTTATGAATTCATGCCTAAACAATAAAAAAAAAAACACTGTTACAACATTTTAAATCTCACTGAGGTAAAGTTTTCCATTTTGTTCATACAGACTTATCAGTTTTTAAAATTTTGCCACATTATGATTACAGTGAAACCTGAAAATGACATCCAAACTCTTAAAAACTAGTTTAATCATTTAATTTCAGTGCGTGTGTCTGTCTGTCAGCCGATTCTCCAGTTTGGATGTGTTTAACTGTCATCCGTACATCCAGGTTGGCTCAGACCACCTCAGAGGCCTTAAATGTGCTTGAACCCCGTAAATGCTGCTTTGCAGCTTAATTAATTATTATTAGGGGTTCAAGCACGCAGTGCTGAAACCCTATTGTAATTGTTAGGATTTTATTATTATTATTATTATTATTATTATTCTTCCGCCCTAGAACTGAACGTGCAGCCCAAACCGTAAGGCCTAGAGAGCTGAAATTTGGACAGATCGTAGAGCTCATTTTGGGGAGAACTTATCAAAGTCTCAGCCCAATCGGCCAAACGGGGGCGCTACAGCGCAAAAACAAAAATTTTGGACATTTTTGGCCGTGAATCGTAAACCGTTAGCCATAAACTCAAAAACATGGCATCATAGCAATCCTTGGGTTAGCCCGAACAAAAGTGCACGGCGCCTTTTTGGGGTCTACGACGCACCGTTTTCTCGCAAAATCGAGCTATATCCGAAACCTACTTTTGCGAACTAGTCCTAGGATTTTCAACCAATCAGAACCAAACCACTTCATAAATATTCCCTGGACACTCAATATCAATAATTATCAAAAAAAAAGTTGAAATTTAAATTCTTACGCGAAACAGTACGCCAAAAGCGTCTATGCTAACGTTAGCCAAATGCTATTTTGACTATAACTCTTGAACGAAATGAGATATCTTCACCAAACTCGGTACACATATGTATGAGCTTCAATCCTTTGGTCAAATCAAAAAAATTGCGCATCTCTGCCACTTGGGGGCGCATAAGATTAGAAAAAACACATAAATGGCTATAACTAGGGCAACCGTTGGCTCGATCGACTTGAAAATTGGTATGCAGTGTCTTGGTCTGAAGGGGCACAAGTACCTATGAGGACATTTGCATATCTCAAAAAAACATGGCCGCCATTGGCCAAACAATTTTAAGCACCTATTTGAAAGGGTTAACGGATGTTGATCGGAACGAAACTCGCTGGGTACGTTCGACTCATGAACCTTAAGGTCTGTAAGAATTTTGAAAGAAATCGGCCACTAGTTGGCGCTAACGAGTTTTATGGCTCTGTAATCACGTGGTGTTTCACATATCAACACAATATGCATATCATTTGATAGATCTCCTCATAATGCACAACTTTGCCTCAAGAACCATTGCTGTCAATCAAATCGTTCAATTGTTATTCACAAATATGTTAAAAACCTACTTTTGCGAACTAGTCCTAGGTTTTTTGTCCCGATCGGAACCAAACCACTGCAGTAATATTCTGTGGACTCTCTAGATCAATAATTATTAAAAAAAATGTTGAATTTTGTCCTTTGGTTAGCTGTAAGCGGGTAATATAGAAAAAGGGGTGTGGCCAAACATACCCCAAAGCCTATAAAACCTAAACGAAAACTCAAAACTTTATGAAACTCAGTGAAATCATGTAACAGGTTACTCTTAACAAGCATGCAAAGTTTCATGGAGATCAGACCATAGGTGGCGCTATAACAGTAGAAAAGGTCTCAAAACACAAGATTTATATGGTAAATGGCCTCAAATTGTTTGAAAATGCTCATATATTCACTCAAAAACACTAAATCTTCATATCATATGATATATCTCCTCATTCTGAACAACTTTGCCTCTGGGACCAATGTTGTCAATAAAGCTGTTAATTAAATATTCAAGATTATTTAAAAAAGTTACTTTGGCATACTTGTGATACGGTTTAAGATGAAAATCAATAAAACCACTGAAGTACAATTCTCTAGACTCTGAAGGTCAATAATTATCAAAAACATGTTGAACAATTGCATTTGGGCAACTATAAACCAGTCATTTTATAATATGTTCTTTCATAGTGCACACAAAGGCCTATTAATACAATCAGAAAGCCCACAAATTATCAAAACTGTGTAAAATAATGCATAATTTCATTCTAAACAAGCATGCAAAATTTAAGAGAGATTGGGCAAAAAAAAAAAAAACACTATAACAGTTATGTTTAAAAACACAGTGTTGTTGGAGTAAATGCCAAATTTATAACACTCTAGATGGCAGCGGAAGACCACTAATGGGCTCATTCAGTTAAAGTTGAACAGTACTGTTGAAAGGATTCATGAATTCATGCCAAAACATTAAAAAATGAACTGTTATAAACATTTTAAATCTCATTGAGTCAATGTTTTCCATTTTGTTCATACAGATATATCAGTTTTTAAAATATTTTGCCACATTATGATTACAGTTTAACCTGAAAATGACATCTAAACTCTTAAAAAGAGAAAGACTTGCCAATAAGTTTAATTGTCACCTATCACTTATTTCAAATACCTATATCTGCAACAAAATGTTTGTGCATGTATATGTGTGTCTTTGGTGTTGGTGTGATGTGTGTGTGTGTGTGGTGTGCCCATATGCTTAATAGAGCATACATATAATTATGTCTAATCATTTAGTTTCAGGTGTGTGTGTCTGTCTGTTTAGCCTGTTCTCCATTTTGGATGTGTTTAACTGTCATCCATGCATCCAGGTTGGCTCAGACCACCTCAGATGGCCTTAATGTGCTTGAACCCCCGGTAAATGCTGCTTGCAGCTTTAATTTATTATTTATTTATTATTATTTCTTCCGCCCTAGAACTGAACGTGCAGCCCAAACCGTAAGGCTAAGAGAGCTGAAATTGGACAGATCGTAGAGCTCAATTTGGGGAGAACTTATCAAAGTCTCAGCCCAATCGCCCATACGGGGGCGCTAGCACGTGCAAAAAACAAAAATTTTGGACATTTTTGGCCGTGAATCGTAAACCGTTAGCCATAAACTCAAAAACATGGCATCGTAGCAATCCTTGGGTTAGCCCGAACAAAGTGCACGGCGCCTTTTTGGGGTCTGCGACGCACCGTTTTCTCCGCAAAATCGAGCTATAATCCGAAACCTACTTTTGCGAACTAGTCCTAGGATTTTCAACCAATCAGAACCAAACCACTTCAGAAATATTCCCTGGACACTCAATATCAATAATTATCAAAAAAAAGTTGAAATTTCAATTCTTACGCGAAACAGTACGCCAAAAAGTGTCTATGCTAACGTTAGCCAAATGCTATTTTGACTATAACTCTTGAACGGAATGAGATAATCTTCACCAAACTTGGTACACATATGTATGAGCCTCAATTTTGGGTCAAATAAAAAAAATTGCGCATCTCTGCCACTTGGGGGCGCAATAAAGATTGAAAAACACATAAATGCTATAACTAGGCAACCGTTGGCTCGATCGACTTGAAAATTGGGTATGCAGTGTTTGGTCTGAAGGGGCACAAGTACCTATGAGGACATTTGCATATCTCAAAAAACATGGCCGCCATTGGCCAAACAATTTAAGCACCTATTTGAAAGGGTTAACGGATGTTGATCGGAACGAAAACTCGCTGGGTACGTTCGACTCAATGAACCTAAGGTCTGTAGAATTTTGAAAGAAATCGGCCACTAGTTGGCGCTAACGAGTTTTATGGCTCTGTAATCACGTGGTGTTTCACATATCACACACAATATGCATATCATTTGATAGATCTCCTCATAATGCACAACTTTGCCTCAAGAACCATTGCTGTCAATCAATCGTTCAATTGTTATTCACAAATTTGTTAAAAAACCTACTTTTGCGAACTAGTCCTAGGTTTTTTGTCCGACGAACCAAACCACTGCAGTAATATTCTGTGGACCTCTTCTAGATCAATAATTATTAAAAAAATGTTGAATTTTGTCCTTTGGTTAGCTGTTAACGGGTAATTTAGAAAAAGGGGTGTGGCCAAACATACCCCAAAGCCTATAAAACCTAAACGAAAACTCAAAACTTTATGAAACTCGGTGAAATCATGTAACAGGTGACTCTTAACAAGCATGCAAAGTTTCATGGAGATCGAACATAGGTGGCGCTAAAACAGTAGAAAAGGTCTCAAAACACAAGATTTAGATGGTAAATGGCCTCAAATTGTTTGAAAATGCTCATATATTCACTCAAAAACACTAGATCTTCATATCATATGATAGATCTCCTCATTCTGAACAACTTTGCCTTTGGGACCAATGTTGTCAATAAAGCTGTTTAATTAAATATTCAAGATTATTTTAAAAAGTTACTTTGGCATACTAGTGAA
>NW_020529054.1:0-13553 GCF_003368295.1 Carassius auratus
CAAAAAGGGGCAAGACAGCCCTCAACCCACATTACATTTCCACAGGTCACACCAAGAAGGACGACTGGCAAGATGAACAAATTAGCATGCTTGATAACACTAACAGAAAATTCTTAAGTTTTCCATTTACAGGTGGCAGCAGTTCCAGTAAGACCAAGGAATGCTTCGCTCCATCAAAGAGAACCAGTGAGGGTGCAGTTATGATCTCAAGAGAGAGCCTAGCATTAATCAGCAAAAAGGTTACAGAGTGACACCGGAGTTCACATCTCTAACCTTAAAATACCCCAACCAGCTTCAACAACTCCACACAGCATGAAGTGAGGGATGAAGGGCATGCTAGTAACGACCCACCCTTGCCAACGAGGGAAAGACCATTGCAACGACTCGCAAAGAGTCTCCTTGGTGAAGGTGGAATGAGACGTGATGGGACTGCTACTGAGATCAAAATACTTGGGTGCAGATATGAGCCAACAAATAGAAAAGAAAAGGTGGAAAGAGAATCTTAAGTAATGGTAGATGAAGAATTTGAAGGTTATGAGAAGGGAAATATGGATGTAGGAAGATTTGAAGGGAAAATAGAGCAATAAATAGAATGAAAGGAGCAAAATAGAAAAGCTCAAGATTTGTGAATTGAAGAAGGAAAAGTATGTGTTATGTTTGGGGAAAATGCTGTATTTATAGAAGGGAGCATTTAATGAAGAACTGATCAAATTGAAAAGGCTAAGAATGGTAGATAAAGAAAATGTTGGAAAAGATAATAAAATGTAAGACTGGTTTGATTTACAGTTAGGAGCATGTGGAGCATAGTTTATAATTAAATAGGGAAAGTTTTTAGGAATTGCATTAATGACAGGAGATTTACTATTTTACTGTATCCTATATTGAGGTTACTAGTCAAAGCCACAGTTAAGCAAATTAAATTCAAAGATGTCAAGATAATGGGAAATTGATACATAAGGTATCTAAGCTGAAGATCAACTCTTATAATCTTGTGATATTCAATGTGTGATGGGATTTGTATTTGTATCTGTATGTATTTTTATGCCTTTTATACAAAACTGTGATAACCAGGTAAATGCTGAACCATTTGCACATTCATGCTTTTAACAATGTTTACTATTAAAGAAGGGTTAGGGAGACTGGATCTTTTACTCACTCCATGTCAAATTAGGAGAGAGATGTTTGGTCCAGTAATCCCTCAGAGTGGAATTTCATAATCTAGTCACTGGGGATAATACAATGTGACTTATTTAGTCACTAGGTAGTGTAAATAATATGACTGGATTATGGAGTAGCACTCTGGATAAGAATAATCAAATGTGAGACTTATTAAGTCTCAAAGGGGAGAATATGTGGAAGATTTTTATTAGTAAGATTTTAATCAATCCAGAATAATCAATGTGAATCTAGCCATTTTTGTCGCTAGTTGTTTTTCCATTATAATCCTATAGGAAATGGATAGAAAGGAATATGCTTACGTGCAGGAATGTACAGGGCTAATGAATAACATATGGTTAGACATACATTAAGGACCTCCCCTCCCTAGGGACTTAGGTAAAGTGTAATCTAAAGGAAAAGTTTTACTATTTGGAAACGCCCTGTATAGGGTATATAATGATATGCAACCTAGCATTTCAGGAGAACTCCTTGCAACGAGCTCTCGACTTTGTTTTGCTTAAAATAAAGTCTTTTCTTCTGAGAGAAAAATCCCTGACTGAGTTTGATCCTTGGGAGAACCGGCAAAATACACCACAAAACACACCAATTTGAAAAACTAATGGAATGCATAGTCGATATAAAAAATTGGATGACGAGTAATTTCTTACTGCTAAATTCAGAAAAAACAGAAGTGTTAATTATACGACCTAAAAACTCTGCTTGCAATAACCTAGAACACGGTCTAAGACTTGATGGTTGCTCTGTCAATTCTTTGTCATCAGTTAGGAACCTAGGTGTGCTATTTGATCGCAATCTTTCCTTAGAAAGCCACGTTTCTAGCGTTTGTAAAACTGCATTTTTCCATCTCAAAAATATATCTAAATTACGGCCTATCCTCTCAATGTCAAATGCAGAAATGTTAATCCATGCATTTATGACTTCAAGGTTAGATTGTTGTAATGCTTTATTGGGTGGTTGTTCTGCACGCTTAGTAAACAAACTACAGCTAGTCCACAATGCAGCAGCAAGAGTTCTTACAGGAACCAGGAAGTATGACCATATTAGCCCGGTCCTGTCATCGCTGCACTGGCTCCCTATCAAACATCCTATAGATTTTAAAATATTGCTCATTACTTATAAAGCCCTGAATGGTTTAGCACCTCAGTATTTGAATGACCTCCTTTTTACATTATACTCCTCTACGTCCGCTACGTTCTCAAAACTCAGGCAATTTGATAATACCTAGAATATCAAAATCAACTGCGGGTGGCAGGTCCTTTTCCTATTTGGCGCCTAAACTCTGGAATAACCTACCTAACATTGTTCGGGAGGCAGACACACTCTTGCAGTTTAAATCTAGATTGAAGACCCATCTCTTTAACCTGGCATACACATAACATACTAATATGCTTTTAATATCCAAATCCGTTAAAGGTTTTTTAGGCTGCATTAATAAGGTAAACCGGAACCGGAAACACTTCACATAACGTGTACCTTCTACATCATTAGAAGAATGGCATCTACGCTAATATTTGTCTGTTTCTCTCTTGTTCCGAGGTCACCGTGGCCACCAGATCCAGTCTGTATCCAGACCAGAGTGTCACTGCAGCCACCCGGATCCAGTACGAATCCAGACATGATGGTGGATCAGCACCTAGAAAGGACCTCTACTGCCCTGAAAGACAGCGGAGACCAGGACAACTAGAGCCCCATATACAGATCCCCTGTAAATACCTTGTCTCAGAGGACCACCAGGACAAGACCACAGGAAACAGATGATTCTTCTTCACAATCTGACTTTGCTGCAGCCTGGTTTCGTCTGGTCAGAGGAGAACTGGCCCCCCAACTGAGCCTGGTTTCTCCCAAGGTTTTTTTCTCCATTCTGTCACCGATCGGGTTTTGGTTCCTTGCCGCTGTCGCCTCTGGCTTGCTTAGTTGGGGTCACTTTATCTACAGCGATATCATTGACTTGATTGCAAATAAATGCACAGACACTATTTAAACTGAACAGAGATGACATCACTGAATTCAATGGTGAACTGCCTTTAACTATCATTTTGCATTATTGAGACACTGTTTTCCAAATGAATGTTGCTCAGTGCTTTGACGCAATGTATTTGGTTTAAAGCACTATATAAATAAAGTTGATTGATTGATTGATAAGATGATAATGAAAAGAAAAGGTAATATTGCATATAAAATTATATTCAAGTATGAACTAACTTGCACAATACTGTAAATATTCTTACTCTACCCTAAATCAGTGAAAATGTTTGGCTCAGTTTACAGAAAGTGTACGTCACACATCCTTTCATTATGATGCAACATAGTTTTCTCAGATGAGTATTTAACATCTTTATTCTTGTGGGGATTAGTGTGTAAGTGCTATACACAAACAATCTGTTGATTCAGATCGGCACTTCGGAGCCTGTTCGCGACTCGCGACTCGGTTGATTCAGATCGGCACTTCGGAGCATGTTCGCGACTCCGTTGATTCAGATCGGCACTTCGGAGCCTGTTCGCGACTCGCTTGATTCAGATCGGCACTTCGGAGCCTGTTCGCGACTCGGTTGATTCAGATCGCCACTTCGGAGCATGTTCGCGACTCCGTTGATTCAGATCGGCACTTCGGAGCCTGTTCGCGACTCGCTTGATTCAGATCGGCACTTCGGAGCCTGTTCGCGACTCGGTTGATTCAGATCGCCACTTCGGAGCATGTTCGCGACTCCGTTGATTCAGATCGGCACTTCGGAGCATTTTCGCGGCTCCGTTGATTCAGATTGAGACTCTGGGGAATGTTTGTGATTTATTTATTTTTTTAAATTCAGATATGTACTTCGAAGCAAGAAGTGTTTGTCAAACAGTTTATTAGTGATAACTGAATATTTGGGCCTGAGGCTTTTTTTTCTAACCTGTCGCTTTGATTTTTAAATGATTTCAATGACAGGAAGTTGCATGTGTTTTGTTTTATGAATTGTGGATGGATTTATCAACTGAGAAATAAAGTTGAACAGAAATGATCATGAACTCTTTAAGAGGTCAGCTAATTCTCAGCACATAGAGACTCTTTCACCTAGATATCACACTGTAGAGACTGTGTCTGTTCCCCGAACTAGAAAATACAAAAAACGTCCAAACCAAGTTAAGGTTAATAATTTAATTGAGGTTCAACAAATAAAAAACAAATGCAATATGGATAAACAAATGATAAAGCTTGGCTTATTGAATATCAGATCCCTTTCTACGAAAACACTTTTTGTAAATAATATGATAACTGATCATAATATAGATGTGCTCTGTTTGACAGAAACCTGGCTAAAACCTGATGATTACATTATTTGAAATGAGTCCACCCCCCAAGATTACTGTTATAAACACGAGCCACGTCTAAAAGGCAAAGGTGGAGGTGTTGCTTCAATTTATAACAACGTTTTCAGGATTTCTCAGAGGGCAGGCTTCAAGTATAACTGGTTTGAAGTAATGGTGCTACATATAACATTATCCAGAGAAACAAATGTTAATGATAAATTCCCTGTTATGTTTGTACTGGCTACTGTACACAGGCCACCAGGCCACCATACAGACTTTATTAAAGAGTTTGCTGATTTTACATCCGAATTAGTTCTGGCTGCAGATAAAGTTTTAATAGTTGGTGATTTTAATATCCATGTCGATAATGAAAAAGATGCATTGGGATCAGCATTTATAGACATTCTGAACTCTATTGGTGTTAGACAACATGTTTCAGGACCTACTCATTGTCGAAATCATACTCTAGATTTAATACTGTCACATGGAATTGATGTTGATAGTGTTGAAATTATTCAGCCAAGTGATGATATCTCAGATCATTATTTAGTTCTGTGCAAACTTCATATAGCCAAAATTGTAAATTCTACTTCTTGTTACAAGTATCGAAGAACCATCACTTCTACCGCAAAAGACTGCTTTTTTAAGTTATCTTCCTGATGTATCCAAATTCCTTAGCATATCCAAAACCTCAGAACAACTTGATGATGTAACAGAAACTATGGACTCTCTCTTTTCTAGCACTTTAAATACAGTTGCTCCTTTACGCTTAAGGAAGGTTAAGGAAAACAGTTTGACACCATGGTATAATGAGCATACTCGCACCCTAAAGAGAGCAGCCCGAAAAATGGAGCGCAGCTGGAGGAAAACAAAACTAGAGGTATTTCGTATTGCTTGGCGGGAAAGTAACATATCCTACAGAAAAGCATTAAAAACTGCTAGATCTGATTACTTTTCTTCTCTTTTAGAAGAAAACAAACATAACCCCAGGTATTTATTCAATACAGTGGCTAAATTAATTAAAAATAAAGCCTCAACAAGTGTTGACATTTCCCAACACCACAGCAGTAATGACTTTATGAACTACTTTACTTCTAAAATCGATACTATTAGAGATAAAATTGCAACCATTCAGCCGTCAGCTACAGTATCACATCAGACAGTGCACTATAGACCCCCTGAGGAACAGTTCCACTCATTCTCTACTATAGGAGAGGAAGAATTGTATAAACTTGTTAAATCATCTAAACCTACAACATGTATGTTAGACCCTATACCATCTAAGCTCCTAAAAGAGGTGCTTCCAGAAGTTAATGGTCCTCTTTTGACTATTATTAATTCCTCATTGTCATTAGGATATGTCCCCAAAACTTTCAAACTGGCTGTTATTAAGCCTCTCATAAAAAAACCACAACTTGACCCCAAAGAACTAGTTAATTATAGACCAATCTCGAATCTCCCTTTTCTGCCCAAGATACTAGAAAAGGTGGTATCCTCACAATTATGTTCCTTCTTAGAGAAAAATGGTATATGTGAGGATTTCCAGTCAGGATTTAGCCGTATCATAGTATTGAGACTGCTCTCCTTAGAGTTACAAATGATCTGCTCTTATCATCTGATCGTGGGTGTATCTCTCTATTAGTTTTATTGGATCTTAGTGCTGCGTTTGACACAATTGACCACAGCATTCTTTTGCATAGACTTGAACACTTTGTTGGCATCAGTGGAAGTGCACTAGCATGGTTTAAATCGTACTTATATGACCGCCATCAGTTCGTAGCAGTGAATGAAGATGTATCATATCGATCACAAGTGCAGTATGGAGTACCTCAAGGCTCAGTACTAGGGCCGCTACTCTTCACACTTTATATGTTACCCTTGGGAGATATCATCAGGAAACATGGTGTTAGCTTTCACTGTTATGCTGATGATACTCAGCTCTATAATTCTTCGCGGCCCAGTGAAACACACCAATTTGAAAAACTAATGGAATGCATAGTCGATATAAAAAATTGGATGACGAGTAATTTCTTACTGCTAAATTCAGAAAAAACAGAAGTGTTAATTATACGACCTAAAAACTCTGCTTGCAATAACCTAGAACACGGTCTAAGACTTGATGGTTGCTCTGTCAATTCTTTGTCATCAGTTAGGAACCTAGGTGTGCTATTTGATCGCAATCTTTCCTTAGAAAGCCACGTTTCTAGCGTTTGTAAAACTGCATTTTTCCATCTCAAAAATATATCTAAATTACGGCCTATCCTCTCAATGTCAAATGCAGAAATGTTAATCCATGCATTTATGACTTCAAGGTTAGATTGTTGTAATGCTTTATTGGGTGGTTGTTCTGCACGCTTAGTAAACAAACTACAGCTAGTCCACAATGCAGCAGCAAGAGTTCTTACAGGAACCAGGAAGTATGACCATATTAGCCCGGTCCTGTCATCGCTGCACTGGCTCCCTATCAAACATCCTATAGATTTTTAAATATTGCTTATTACTTATAAAGCCCTGAACGGTTTAGCACCTCAGTATTTGAATGACCTCCTTTTACATTATACTCCTCTACGTCCGCTACGTTCTCAAAACTCAGGCAATTTGATAATACCTAGAATATCAAAATCAACTGCGGGTGGCAGGTCCTTTTCCTATTTGGCGCCTAAACTCTGGAATAACCTACCTAACATTGTTCGGGAGGCAGACACACTCTTGCAGTTTAAATCTAGATTGAAGACCCATCTCTTTTACCTTACATACACATAACATACTAATATGCTTTTAATATCCAAATCCGTTAAAGGTTTTTTAGGCTGCATTAATAAGGTAAACCGGAACCGGAAACACTTCACATAACGTGTACCTTCTACATCATTAGAAGAATGGCATCTACGCTAATATTTGTCTGTTTCTCTCTTGTTCCGAGGTCACCGTGGCCACCAGATCCAGTCTGTATCCAGACCAGAGTGTCACTGCAGCCACCCGGATCCAGTACGAATCCAGACATGATGGTGGATCAGCACCTAGAAAGGACCTCTACTGCCCTGAAAGACAGCGGAGACCAGGACAACTAGAGCCCCATATACAGATCCCCTGTAAATACCTTGTCTCAGAGGACCACCAGGACAAGACCACAGGAAACAGATGATTCTTCTTCACAATCTGACTTTGCTGCAGCCTGGTTTCGTCTGGTCAGAGGAGAACTGGCCCCCCAACTGAGCCTGGTTTCTCCCAAGGTTTTTTTCTCCATTCTGTCACCGATCGGGTTTTGGTCCCTTGCCGCTGTCGCCTCTGGCTTGCTTAGTTGGGGTCACTTTATCTACAGCGATATCATTGACTTGATTGCAAATAAATGCACAGACACTATTTAAACTGAACAGAGATGACATAACTGAATTCAATGGTGAACTGCCTTTAACTATCATTTTGCATTATTGAGACACTGTTTTCCAAATGAATGTTGCTCAGTGCTTTGACGCAATGTATTTGGTTTAAAGCACTATATAAATAAAGTTGATTGATTGATTGATAAGATGATAATGAAAAGAAAAGGTAATATTGCATATAAAATTATATTCAAGTATGAACTAACTTGCACAATACTGTAAATATTCTTACTCTACCCTAAATCAGTGAAAATGTTTGGCTCAGTTTACAGAAAGTGTACGTCACACATCCTTTCATTATGATGCAACATAGTTTTCTCAGATGAGTATTTAACATCTTTATTCTTGTGGGGATTAGTGTGTAAGTGCTATACACAAACAATCTGTTGATTCAGATCGGCACTTCGGAGCCTGTTCGCGACTCGCGACTCGGTTGATTCAGATCGACACTTCGGAGCCTGTTCGCGACTCGCTTGATTCAGATCGGCACTTCGGAGCCTGATCGCGACTCGCTTGATTCAGATCGGCACTTCGGAGCCTGTTCGCGACTCGGTTGATTCAGATCGCCACTTCGGAGCATGTTCGCGACTCCGTTGATTCAGATCGGCACTTTGGAGCATGTTCGCGGCTCCGTTGATTCATATTGAGACTCTGGGGAATGTTTGTGATTTATTTATTTTTTTAAATTCAGATATGTACTTCGAAGCAAGAAGTGTTTGTCAAACAGTTTATTAGTGATAACTGAATATTTGGGCCTGAGGCTTTTTTTTCTAACCTGTCGCTTTGATTTTTAAATGATTTCAATGACAGGAAGTTGCATGTGTTTTGTTTTATGAATTGTGGATGGATTTATCAACTGAGAAATAAAGTTGAACAGAAATGATCATGAACTCTTAAAGATGATAATGAAAAGAAAAGGTAATATTGCATATAAAATTATTTCCAAGTATGAACTAACTTGCGCAATACTGTAAATAATCTTACTCTACCCTAAATCAGTGAAAATGTTTGGCTCAGTTTACAGAAAGTGTACGTCACACTTCCTTTCATTATGATGCAACATAGTTTTCTCAGATGAATATTTAACATCTTTATTCTTGTGGGGATTAGTGTATAAGTGCTATACACAAACACACACACACACACACCGGTCAGAGTTTGGGATCAGAATGATTTTTTTATGTGTTGTTGTTGTTGTTGTTGTTTTTACAGGAGTTTACTCATCAAAACTGCATTTATTTGATCACAAATACAGGAAAAAAAAGTTAAATATTATTATGAAGTAAAACAACTTTTTTATTTTAATATACATTAAAATCTATTTTATTTCTGTGATTGTCAGCATCATTCCTCCAGTCTTCAGTGTCACATGATCCTCACAAATCAGAATAATATGATGATTTATTATCAGAGTTGTGCTGCTGAAACTGTGATACTTCTTTCAGGATTCTTTGATGAATGAAATGTCAAAAAGAAGAGCATTTATTTAAAATAGAAGACTTTTCTAACAATAAACAATAGAGTTCAAAAGTTTATAACTCTTTTAGGATGTATTAAATTGATAAGAAGTGAAATCAAAGATTAGTATTGTTAGAAGAGATTTATATTTTGAATAAACGCTGTTCTTTAAAAAAAAAAGTATACATCGAAGAATCCGGAAAAAAGTATCACAGATTCCAAAATAATATTTGGCATCACAAATATTAATAATTCTTATAATAAATCATCATATTAGACTGATTTCTGAAGATCATGTGACACTGAAGACTGGAGGAATGATGCTGAAAATACAGCTGCACATCACAGAAATAAATGATATTTTAAAGGATATTAAAATATAAACCATTATTTTTTATATATTTTATTTTCATAATTTTGAATTATTACTAAATACAACTTTTTTTGTATCAAACAGTTCATTGAACAATAATACATGAAGTACCTGAAGCTGACAATGAAGTAGATGTATAATAATTAGCAAAGATTATTAATTTAGTGCTGTAAACGCGCGTGTGAGGGGCGGAGACGAGCCGCGGAGCTTCGGTGAGGACCAAACACAGCAGAACGGTAGGAAACTTCACTCCTCTTATTATTTCTCTTTTACTAAAGCGATTTATTTTTAGATACGTGGTCTGAGTCTTTCATAGAGTTGTAGAGTTATTAGAGAAATAGAGTTATTTTTTACATTCTTTGATCGAAGTTTTCAGATCGGCACTTCGGAGCCTGTTCGCGACTCGGTTGATTCAGATCGGCACTTCGGAGCATGGTCGCGACTCCGTTGATTCAGATCGGCACTTCGGAGCCTGTTCGCGACTCGGTTGATTCAGATCGGCTCTTCGGAGCCTGTTCGCGACTCGCGACTCGGTTGATTCAGATCGGCACTTCGGAGCCTGTTCGCGACTCGGTTGATTCAGATCGGCACTTCGGAGCCTGTTCGCGACTCGCGACTCGCTTGATTCAGATCGCCACTTCGGAGCCTGTTCGCGACTCGGTTGATTCAGATCGGCACTTCCGGAGCATGTTCGCGACTCGGTTGATTCAGATCGGCACTTCGGAGCATGTTCGCGGCTCCGTTGATTCAGATTGAGACTCTGGGGACTGTTTGTGATTTATTTATTTTTTTAAATTCGGATATGTACTTCGAAGCAAGAAGTGTTTGTCAAACAGTTCATTAGTGATAACTGAATATTTGGGCCAGACGCTTTTTTTTCTAACTTGTCGCTTTGATTTTTAAATGATTTCAATGACAGGAAGTTGCATGTATTGTGTTTTGTGAATTGTGGATGGATTTATCAACTGAGAAATAAAGTTGAACAGAAATGATCATGAACTCTTTAAGAGGTCAGCTAATTCTCAGCACATAGAGACTCTTTCACCTAGATATCACACTGTAGAGACTGTGTCTGTTCCCCGAACTAGAAAATACAAAAAACGTCCAAACCAAGTTAAGGTTAATAATTTAATTGAGGTTCAACAAATAAAAAACAAATGCAATATGGATAAACAAATGATAAAGCTTGGCTTATTGAATATCAGATCCCTTTCTACGAAAACACTTTTTGTAAATAATATGATAACTGATCATAATATAGATGTGCTCTGTTTGACAGAAACCTGGCTAAAACCTGATGATTACATTATTTGAAATGAGTCCACCCCCCAAGATTACTGTTATAAACACGAGCCACGTCTAAAAGGCAAAGGTGGAGGTGTTGCTTCAATTTATAACAACGTTTTCAGGATTTCTCAGAGGGCAGGCTTCAAGTATAACTGGTTTGAAGTAATGGTGCTACATATAACATTATCCAGAGAAACAAATGTTAATGATAAATCCCCTGTTATGTTTGTACTGGCTACTGTACACAGGCCACCAGGCCACCATACAGACTTTATTAAAGAGTTTGCTGATTTTACATCCGAATTAGTTCTGGCTGCAGATAAAGTTTTAATAGTTGGTGATTTTAATATCCATGTCGATAATGAAAAAGATGCATTGGGATCAGCATTTATAGACATTCTGAACTCTATTGGTGTTAGACAACATGTTTCAGGACCTACTCATTGTCGAAATCATACTCTAGATTTAATACTGTCACATGGAATTGATGTTGATAGTGTTGAAATTATTCAGCCAAGTGATGATATCTCAGATCATTATTTAGTTCTGTGCAAACTTCATATAGCCAAAATTGTAAATTCTACTTCTTGTTACAAGTATCGAAGAACCATCACTTCTACCGCAAAAGACTGCTTTTTTAAGTTATCTTCCTGATGTATCCAAATTCCTTAGCATATCCAAAACCTCAGAACAACTTGATGATGTAACAGAAACTATGGACTCTCTCTTTTCTAGCACTTTAAATACAGTTGCTCCTTTACGCTTAAGGAAGGTTAAGGAAAACAGTTTGACACCATGGTATAATGAGCATACTCGCACCCTAAAGAGAGCAGCCCGAAAAATGGAGCGCAGCTGGAGGAAAACAAAACTAGAGGTATTTCGTATTGCTTGGCGGGAAAGTAACATATCCTACAGAAAAGCATTAAAAACTGCTAGATCTGATTACTTTTCTTCTCTTTTAGAAGAAAACAAACATAACCCCAGGTATTTATTCAATACAGTGGCTAAATTAATTTAAAATAAAGCCTCAACAAGTGTTGACATTTCCCAACACCACAGCAGTAATGACTTTATGAACTACTTTACTTCTAAAATCGATACTATTAGAGATAAAATTGCAACCATTCAGCCGTCAGCTACAGTATCACATCAGACAGTGCACTATAGACCCCCTGAGGAACAGTTCCACTCATTCTCTACTATAGGAGAGGAAGAATTGTATAAACTTGTTAAATCATCTAAACCTACAACATGTATGTTAGACCCTATACCATCTAAGCTCCTAAAAGAGGTGCTTCCAGAAGTTAATGGTCCTCTTTTGACTATTATTAATTCCTCATTGTCATTAGGATATGTCCCCAAAACTTTCAAACTGGCTGTTATTAAGCCTCTCATAAAAAACCACAACTTGACCCCAAAGAACTAGTTAATTATAGACCAATCTCGAATCTCCCTTTTCTGCCCAAGATACTAGAAAAGGTGGTATCCTCACAATTATGTTCCTTCTTAGAGAAAAATGGTATATGTGAGGATTTCCAGTCAGGATTTAGCCGTATCATAGTACTGAGACTGCTCTCCTTAGAGTTACAAATGATCTGCTCTTATCATCTGATCGTGGGTGTATCTCTCTATTAGTTTTATTGGATCTTAGTGCTGCGTTTGACACAATTGACCACAGCATTCTTTTGCATAGACTTGAACACTTTGTTGGCATCAGTGGAAGTGCACTAGCATGGTTTAAATCGTACTTATATGACCGCCATCAGTTCGTAGCAGTGAATGAAGATGTATCATATCGATCACAAGTGCAGTATGGAGTACCTCAAGGCTCAGTACTAGGGCCGCTACTCTTCACACTTTATATGTTACCCTTGGGAGATATCATCAGGAAACATGGTGTTAGCTTTCACTGTTATGCTGATGATACTCAGCTCTATAATTCTTCGCGGCCCAGTGAAACACACCAATTTGAAAAACTAATGGAATGCATAGTCGATATAAAAATTGGATGACGAGTAATTTCTTACTGCTAAATTCAGAAAAAACAGAAGTGTTAATTATACGACCTAAAAACTCTGCTTGCAATAACCTAGAACACGGTCTAAGACTTGATGGTTGCTCTGTCAATTCTTTGTCATCAGTTAGGAACCTAGGTGTGCTATTTGATCGCAATCTTTCCTTAGAAAGCCACGTTTCTAGCGTTTGTAAAAACTGCATTTTTCCATCTCAAAAATATATCTAAATTACGGCCTATCCTCTCAATGTCAAAATGCAGAAATGTTAATCCATGCATTTATGACTTCAGGTTAGATTGTTGTAATGCTTTATTGGGTGGTTGTTCTGCACGCTTAGTAAACAAACTACAGCTAGTCCACAATGCAGCAGCAAGAGTTCTTACAGGAACCAGGAAGTATGACCATATTAGCCCGGTCCTGTCATCGCTGCACTGGCTCCCTATCAAACATCCTATAGATTTTTAAATATTGCTTATTACTTATAAAGCCCTGAACGGTTTAGCACCTCAGTATTTGAATGACCTCCTTTTTACATAATACTCCTCTACGTCCGCTACGTCTCTCAAAACT